>NC_053022.1:65012075-65164945 GCF_003073215.2 Triticum urartu | reverse complement strand
GTGGCTTCTCTCAAGATAGCAAATTCTATGATGGGTGAACGAATTACTATCGAGCAATTGATAGAAAAGCGCATAGTTATGAGAATATCTAGGCATGATCATGTATATAGGCATCACGTCTGCCACAAGTAGACCGAAAGAATTCTGCATCTACTACTATTACTCCACACATCGATCGCTATCCAGCATGCATCTAGAGTATTAAGTTCATAAGAACAGAGTAACACATTAGGCAAGATGACATGATGTAGAGGGATAAACTTAAGCAATATGATATAAACCCCATCTTTTTATCCTCGATGGCAACAATGCAATACGTGCCTTGCTGCCCTTGCTGTCACTGGGAAAGGACACCGCAAGATTGAACCCAAAGCTAAGCACTTCTCCCATTGCAAGAAAGATCAATCTAGTAGGCCAAACCAAACTGATAATTCGAAGAGACTTGCGAAGATGTTTAAATCATGCATAAAAGAATTCAGAGAAGAATCAAATATTGTTCATAGATAATATTGATCATAAACCCACAATTCATCGGATCTCGACAAACACACCGCAAAAGAAGATTACATCGAATAGATCTCCAAGAGAATCGAGGAGAACTTTGTATTGAGATCCAAAGAGAGAGAAGAAGCCATCTAGCTAATAACTATGGAACCGAAGGTCTGTGCTAAACTACTCACACATCATCGGAGAGGCTATGGTGTTGATGTAGAAGACCTCCGTGATCGATTCCCCCTCCAGTGGGGCGCTGGAAAAGGTCCCAAGATGGGACCTCACGGGTACAGAAGGTTGCGGCGGTGGAAATAGGGTTTCGTGGTGCTCCTGGATGTTTTTGGGGTATATGGGTATATATAGGAGGAAGAAGTACGTCGGTGGAGCTGCGAGGGGCCCATGAGAGTGGCGGGCACACATACCCCCCTGGGCGCGCCCTCCTGCCTCGTTGCCTCCTCGTATCTTTCTTGACGTCCACTTCAAGTCTCCTGGATCACGTTTGTTCCAAAAATAACTCTCCCGAAGGTTTCATTCCATTTGATATTCCTTTTCTGCGAAGCACTGAAATAGGCAAAAAGAAACAGCAATTTGCACTGGGCCTTTGGTTAGTAGGTTAGTCCCGAAAATAATATAAAAAAGTATATTAAAGCCCATTAAACATCCAAAACAGATAATATAATAGCATGGAACAATAAAAAATTACAGATACGTTGGAGACGTATCAAGTGTTAGCACAATTATGCTACTATTATAATTGTGTTTTTTATGTTTAAATTAGTGTTTGTGCCGATTAAAGCCTTTAGGATCTTATTGGGCAATAGTTGTTTGATCTTGCTGAAAAAACAGAAACTTTTACGCTCACGAAATTAATTTTCATTTTTTACCGGAGAGTGATAAAATACCCATTCCACTTGCAGTAGATCAATATACAATTTTCTCAGGTCGTCCTAATTTTTCAGAGTTTTTTGAGTTGCAGAAGTATTCGAAATAGTCAGATTGCTATAGACTATTCTGTTTCGACAGATTCTGTTTTCTTTGTGTTGTGTGCTTATTTTGATGACTCTATGGTTTTCTTTGATGAGTTTTTGTCATAGAGAAGTTGGAATACAGTAGATACAATACAAAAACAAAATATAAATTGGTTTGATGCAACACTTATAGTTGTTGTTTATTATTCTTATACTAACGGATATCACGAAGGCTTTGTTGAGTTTTGTGTTCTTGAAGTGTTCAAGTTTTGGGTTATCTTACGATGGATGAAGGAAGGATGTAAGAGCCTAAGCTTGGGGATGCCCATGCATCCCAAGCTATTATCCAATAATGAGCAACCAACTAAGCTTGGGGATGCCCACGTGTGGCATCCCCGCTTTCTTCCAACAACTATAGGTATTTTACTCGAGACTATATTTTTATTCGTCACATGATATCTGTTTTGCTTGGAGCGTCTTGTATGATATGTGTCTTTTCTTATTTTATTTTGTGTTTTAAGTCATCAATCCTTGCTGGACACACCTATTTGAGAGAGCCAAAATTATGTCATGACTTGTTAGAATTGCTCTCTATGCTTCACTTAAATCTTTTATGAGCTAGGACTTGCTCTAGTGCTTCACTTATATCTTTTTGAGCACGGTGTGCTTTGTTATTTTTGAAGAAATGCTCTCTTTCTTCACTTAGATTTGTTTGAGAGTTGGTATAACTTTGAAGAAATTCTCTCTTGCTTCACTTAAATTGTTTTGAGAGAAAGAAAATTTGTTATGCTCATGATCTTCACTTATATTTGTTTGAGCTTATGAAAAGCAACACATGAAAATTAGTGACAAAGTGATAGATATCGAAGAAGGATGTAAAAGAAAATGTCATGAAGATCACTGGACAAAATAAACTTGATTCTTAGTAATACTTTTGAGATATGATGATGTGATATGTGAGTTATGTTGATGAGTAATTATGCTTTAGTAGGAATATTGGTGTTAAGGTTTGTGCTTCCCTACGCATGCACGAAAGTCAATAATCATGCAATGAAAATTATATCCTACTTGTGGTGCATTATTCAGTGTTAATTATGCTTAATGATTTCTTATGAGATTATTCGTTTCTTGGTTGGTCGCTTCACAATCTTTTCCTAGCCTTCATTTTGCACTAAGTATGACCTCTACTTGTGCATCCAAAATCCTTTAACCCAGTTTCGCCACATGAGTCCACTATATCTACCTATATGCGGTATTCTTTTGTCGTTCTAAGAAAATTAGTATGTGTCATCTCTAATTTTCAAAATAAACTTCTCTTTTGTGTATTTGTGTATTTGTTTCTCTCGCGGAGTGGTTAGGGGTGGCTAATATTTTCCATGCTAGATGTGTTATTCTCAATATGAGTGTTTATTCACCTGTCATTGCACTAGAGTAAGGCAAAGGTATTAGGGATGCCCAGTCCCGAAATGAAAAAAGAAATGAATTTACTTTATGTTGTCAAATAATAAATTCCTTGGAAAGTGTTGGTATGGAGGGCACCCGTGGATACGGTTAGCCATGGAAAGTGAAAGTTATGGTGGAAAAAGGAATGAACTTCATTTTCTTTTTGGGAACCGCCTATGATATATCTATGCATGGAAAGCAATGGGAACTCTAGGTCGTTTTCGTTGGTGGGATGGATACACCTCCCAAAATGTTTTTATCTCTAATTTTTTCGCTTTGAGATCTGGCACCTCTACAAATCCTTACTTCCCTCTATGAAGGGCCTATCTTTTACTTTATGCAATTTTTATTTTGAGTCTCCATCTTCTCTCATAAAAGCACCAACTATGAGGCAATATGATCGTGCTCAAGTATTGGGTGTAGTTAATATTCGAGTGTGTTTCATAAATGTATCAATGTTTGAGCATGATGGGCTAAGGATAACTTATTTTAGCATTGATATTTTGAAAAATATGGTTGCTTGTTGATATGCTTGAGTATCTAAGTTATTGTGTCAAAACTAGACTATTGCTTTGAATCACATAAAAGTCCAAATGTCCATGCTATAAAGAAAAGAATATGGTATGCCTTGATGAACAGCACTCCACATCAAAAATTTCGTTTTTATCACTTACCTACTCAAGGACGAGTAGGAGTTAAGCTTGGGGATGCTAATACATCTCCAATGTATCTTTAATTTTTGATTGTTCCATGTTGTTTTATTATCAATCTTGGATGTTTTATAATCATTTTATAGTCATTTTGTATTATTTTTTGGTACAAACCTATTGACATTGTGCCAAGTGACAGTTGTTGTTTTTCCCATGTTTTTACATCATAGAAAATCAATATCAAACGGAGTCCAAATGCCACAAAACTTTACGGAGATTTTTATGTGCCAGAAGGAAGGAAATGGGCCCTTGTTGCGCCTGGGGGTGCCCCCAGGGGGGCACAACCCACCAGGGCACGCCATGAGGCCCTGGAGCCCTGGTGGGTTGTGCCCACCTCGGGTGCCCCCCGGACTACCTCTTTGCTCTATAAATACCCCAAAAATACCAGAACCCTAGGGGAGTAAACGAAATATTCATCCAGCCGCCTGATAACCCACAAGTATAGGGGGTTGCAACATTTTTCGAGGGTAGAGTATTCAACCGAAATTTATTGATTCGACACAAGGGGAGCCAAAGAATATTCTCAAGTATTATCAGTTGAGTTGTCAATTCAACCGCACCTGAAAGACTTAATATCTGTAACAAAATATTTAGTAGCAAAGTAATATGGAAGTAGAGGTAACGGTGGTAAACGTAACAGTAGTAGTTTTTGTAGTGATTGTAACAGTGGCAACAGAAAAGTAACAAAGCAAAGATCAATATGTGAAAAGCTCGTAGGCAATGGATCAGTGATGGACAATTATGTCAGATGTGATTCCTCATGCAGCAGTTATAACATAGGGTGACACAGAACTAGCTCCAGTTCATCAATGCAATGTAGGCATGTATTCCAAATATAGTCATATGTGCTTATGGAAAAGAACTTGCATAACATCTTTTGTCCTACCCTCCCGTGGCAGCGGGGTCCTATTGGAAACTAAGGGATATTAAGGCCTCCTTTTAATAGAGTACCGAAACACAGCATTAACACTTAGTGAATACATGAACTCATCAAACTATAGTCATCACCGGGAGTGGTCCTGATTATTATCTCTTCGGGGTTACCGGATCATAACACATAGTAGGTGACTATTGACTTGCAAAATAGGATCAAGAACTCACATATATTCATGAAAACATAATAGGTTCAAATCTGAAATCATGGCACTCGGGCCCTAGTGACAAGCATTAAGCATAGCAAAGTCATAGAAACATCAATCTTAGAACATAATGGATACTAGGGATCAAACCCTAACAAAACTAACTCGATTACATGATAAATCTCATCCAACCCATCAACATCCAGCAAGCCTACGATGGAATTACTCACGCACGGCGGTGAGCATCATGAAATTGGTGATGGAGGAAGGTTGATGATGACGATGGCGATGGATTCCCCTCTCCAGAGCCCCGAACGGACTCCAGGTCAGCCCTCCCGAGAGAGATTAGGGCTTGGCGGTGGCTCCGTATCATAAAATGCAATGAATCCTTCTCCCTGATTTTTTCTCCCCGAACGTGAATATATAGAGTTGGAGTTGACGTCGGTGGAGCCTCGGGGGGGGGGGGGGGGGGGGGGGGGGGGGGGGGGGGGGGGGGGGGGGGCACGAGGCAGGGGGCGCGCCCCAGGGGGGCATCCTGCACCCTTGTGGACAGGGTGTGGGCCCCCTGGTGTTGATTCTTTAGCCAATATTTTTGATTTATTCCAATACGTGTCTCCGTTGATTTTCAGGTCATTCCGAGAACTTTTATTTCTGCACAAAAATAACACCATGGCAATTCTTGCTAAAAGAAGCGTCAGTCCAGGTTAGTTCCATTCAAATCATGCAAGTTAGAGTCCAAAACAAGGCCAAAAGTGTTTGCAAAAGTAGATACGATGGAGACATATCAACTCCCCCAAGCTTAAACCTTTGCTTGTCCTCAAGCAATTCAGTTGACAAACTGAACATGATAAAGAAAAACTTTTACAAACTCTGTTTGATCTTGTTGTCGTAAATATGTAAAGCCAGCATTCAAGTTTTCAGCAAAGATTATGAACCAACCATATTCGCAATAACATTTAGGTCTCATGTTTACTCATATCAATGGCATAATCAACTAGCGAGCAACAATAACAAATCTCAGATGACAACACTTTCTCAAAACAATCATAATATGATATAAGAAGATGGTATGTCGCTAGCCCTTTCTGAGACCGCAAAACATAAATGCAGAGCACCTCTAAAGCTCAAGGACTGACTAAACATTGTAATTCATGGTAAAAGAGATCCAGTAACAGTTATACTCAATGTAAATTAATAGTAATGCATGCACATGACAACGGTGCTCTCCAACTGGTGCTTTTTAATAAGAGGATGATGACTCATGATAAAAGTAAATAGATAGGCCCTTCGCAGAGGGAAGCGGAGATTTTTATAGGTGCTAGCGCTCAAGTTTTGAAATAGAGATGAATAATATTTTGAGTGGTATACTTTCATTGTCAACATAACAACCAAGAGATCTCGATATCTTCCATGCTACACACATTATAGGCGGTTCCCAAATAGAATGGTAAAGTTTATACTCCCCCACCACCAACAAACATCAATCCATGGCTTGTCCGAAACAACGGGTGCCTCCAACTAACAACAATCTTGGGGGAGTTTTGTTTGCAATTATTTTAATTTAAGCATGGGACTGGGCATCCCAGTTACCAGCCATTTTCTCGTGAATGATGAGTGGAGTCCACTCATCTTGAGAATAACCCACCTAGCATGGAAGATATAGACAGCCCTAGTTGATACATGAGCTATTCGAGCATACAAAACAAAATTTCATTTGAAGGTTTAGAGTTTGGCACATACAAATTTACTTGGAATGGCAGGTAGATACCGCTTATAGGAAGGTATGGTGGACTCATGTGGAATAACTTTGGCGTTTATGGAAGTGAATGCACAAGAAGTATTCCCGCTTAGTACAAGTGAAGGCTAGAAAAAGACTGGGAAGCGACCAACTAGAGACCGACAACAGTCATGAACATGCATTAAAATTAATAAACATTGAGTGATGATACGTCTCCAACTTATCTATAATTTTTGATTGTTCCATGCTATTATATTATCTGTTTTGGATGTTTATGGGCTTTATTATACACTTTTATATTATTTTTGGGACTAACCTATTAACCGGAGGCCCAACCCAAATTGTTTTTTCTTGCCTATTTCAGTGTTTCGAAGAAAAGGAATATCAAACGGAGTCCAAATGGAATGAAACCTTCGGGAGAGTTATTTTTTGGAACGGAAGCAACCCAGGAGACTCGGAGTAGACGCCAGGGAAGCTTCGAGGAAGCCACAAGGCAGGGAGGCGCGCCCTACCCCCCTGGGCGCGCCCCCCATCATTGTGGGCCCCTCGTGGCTCCCCTAACCGACTTGTTTCGCCTATATATGTCCATATACCCTAAAAACATCAGAGAGCAGAATAGATCAGGAGTTCCGCCGCCAGAAGCCTCTGTAGCCACGGAAACCAATCTAGACACGTTCCAGCACCCTGCCGGAGGGGGGGGGAATCCCTCTCCGGTGGCCAACTTCATCATCCCAGCGCTCTCCATGACAAGGAGGGAGTAGATCACCCTCGGGGTTGAGGGTATGTACCAGTAGCTATGTGTTTGATCTCTCTCTCTCTCTCTCTCTCTCTCTCGTGTTCTTGAGTTGGCACGATCTTGATGTATCACGAGCTTTGCTATTATAGTTGGATCTTATGATGCTTCTCCCCCTCTACTCTCTTGTGATGAATTGAGTTTTCCCTTCGAAGTTATCTTATCGGATTGAGTCTTTAAGGATTTGAGAACACTTGATGTATGTCTTGCATGTTCTTATCTGTGGTGACAATGGGATATCACGTGATCCACTTGATGTATGTTTTGGTGATCAACTTGCGAGTTCCGTGACCTCGTGAACTTATGCATAGGGGTTGGCACACGTTTTCGTCTTGACTCTCCGTAGAAACTTTGGGGCACTCTTTGAAGTTCTTTGTGTTGGTTGAATAGATGAATCTGAGATTGTGTGATGCATATCGTATAATCATACCCACGGATACTTGAGGTGACATTGGAGTATCTAGGTGACATTAGGGTTTTGGTTGATTTGTGTCTTAAGGTGTTATTCTAGTACGAACTCTAGGGATAGATCGAACCAAAAGGATAGCTTCGTGTTATTTTGGACTCTTGAATAGATCGATCAGAAAGAATAACTTTGAGGTGGTTTCGTACCCTACAATAATCTCTTCGTTTGTTCTCCACTGTTAGTGACTTTGGAGTGACTCTTTGTTGCATGTTGAGGGATAGTTATATGATCCAATTATGTTATTGTTGTTGAGAGGACTTGCACTAGTGAAAGTATGAACCCTAGGCCTTGTTTCCTAGCATTGCAATACCGTTTACGCTCACTTTTATTACTTGTTACCTTGCTGTTTTTATAATTTTAGATTACAAAAACCTATATCTACCATCGATATTGCACTTGTATCACCATCTCTTCACCGAACTAGTGCACCTATACAATTTACCATTGTATTGGGTGTGTTGGGGACACAAGAGACTCTTTGTTATTTGGTTGCAGGGTTTTTTGAGAGAGGCCATCTTCAACCTACACCTCCCACGGATTGATAAACCTTAGGTCATCCACTTGAGGGAAAGTTTCTACTGTCCTATAAACCTCTGCACTTGGAGGCCCAACAACGTCTACAAGAAGAAGGTTGCGTAGTAGACATCAAGTGTAAGCATGAGTAGGATATAATTCACCATGAACATAAATATTGTGGGGGCTATGTTGATTTTGTTTCAACTACATGCATGAACATGTGCCAAGTCAAGCCATTCGAATCGTTCGAAGGAGGATACCATCCTATCATACTACATCACAACCATTTTAATAGCATGTTGGCACACAAGGTAAACCATTATAAACTCCTGGCTAATTAAGCATGGCATGAGCAACTATAATCTCTAATTGTCATTGCAAACATGTTTCGTTCATAATAGGCGGAATCAGGAATGATGAACTAATCATATTTACAAAAACAAGATAGGTCGAGTTCATACCAGCTTTTCTCATCTCAATCAGTCCATCATATATCGTCATTATTGCCTTTCACTTGCACGGCCGAACGGTGTGGATAATAATAATAATAGTGCACATGCATTGGACTAAGCTAGAATCTGCAAGCATTTAATACAAGGGAGAAGACAAGGTAATATGGGCTCTTGGTTAGATCAACAATAATGCTTATGAGAGCCACTCAACATTTTCGTCATGGTCTTCTCCTCTCGACCCCCAAAGAAAAGAAACAAAACTATTTACATGGGAAAGCTCCCAACAAGCAAAAGAAGAATGAGAAATCTATTTGAGTTTTCTTTTAATTACTACACTACAAGCATGGAAAGTAAACTAGCTAAAAGCTACAACTAATTTTTTTGGTTTTTATTAAGGTGTTTCAAACACACAAGAAGAATGCTGGAAAAGAAAATAAACTAGCATGGATAGTACAATGAAAAAGTATGAGCACCAACAACTAGAATGAGCGTGTGAACATGAATGTAATGTCGGTGAGAAATACGTACTCCCCATGCTCAGGCTTTTGGCCTAAGTTGGTCTATGGCCATTGCTAGCCCGGTGGATATCCAAAGTTGTAGCTGGGGTCGTACTGAGATGCAGAAGCTACTGCCTGACGAGCTGCAGCTTGGAGGCTAGCTGCCTCCGTCCTCCTCTCATATTCGTTTGCTTCCTCCTTGGTTATGACATATCTCCTTTTTTCCTGAAAGTCAAATAAAGTAGGAGCAGGGAGGGCAACATGGACAGTGAGCCGTCTGTCAAAGATTAGTCGGTACTGGAGGAATTGTTCATTCCTCTCAACAACTAATGGCGAACCATGGCATTATAGTCTAGGTAAGCAGGAGGTAACTCTATATCATTTCCATGTATGGGTATATTAAGATAATTAGCTACACGAGTTGCATAAATTGCACCAAAAAAATCTCCACTTACACTGTTGTGATGCAACCTTCGTGCAACAATGGCCCCCAAGTTATATTGTTTATCACCTAATACCGCACTCTTGAGGACACCTAGATCTGGAACGCACATGTGACAAGCCTCATCTTTACCATTCATGCACCTACCAATGAAGAGAGCAAAATAATTTATGGAAGGGAAATGAATGCTCCCTACGGTAGCTTGTGTGATTTCCCTAGATTCCCCCACAGTAATACTAGCAAGAAAGTCTTTATATTCAGATTTGCGAGGTTCACTAACATTGGCCCACTACGGGAGTTTACAAGCAATATTAAAATCTTCTAGGTCCATGGTATATGATTTATCATAAAGATCAAATAAAACAGTGTGAGAATTGCGCGAGGATGTAAATTTAAACCTTCTCACAAAGGAATCGGTTAGGTAGTGGTACTGCCGGCACTTATCTGGCACGAAGTCCTCAAGATCAACATTACACATATACGCGTCAAATTCATCCTTGATGCCTGCTTGGACCATAAACTCCTCTGACGGCCATTCACAAGGTCGCACTTGGGCTTCCCTCAGTGGTTCATCGTCCGGCTCACGTATCGCGAGCCTCGGTCCTTGCTTCCTTGAGGAACCACCTTGGTACATTTTCCTAAACATTTTTCTTCCTTTGAATTTTTTTTGAAATTTTTAGTGACACAAAATAAAAGTGAACCAAACTCAACAAGATTGATAGCAACTACTCCTACAAGCGCCTAGATGCCATATCATGCATTAAATCTACTTTTGACCACATAAATTTGACATGCAAGCTCAATAACAGGGTCACCTAAGAAGCAAAAATTTGCAATAAATAAAGAACTAGCACAAAAACTAATTGGACCATTGGAGGAGTCCATACCAACGAACAATCCCCCAAAGCAGTTTTGTGAATGGAGCTTTGAGCTAGGAGATCGAAAATGGCAGCAAGATGAGCTAGAACTCGGGTTTGAGCTATGGGATGATTTTTTCTAGAGGAAGACGAAGTGTGTGAGTGCTGGAATAAGTGGAGGGGGGCCACATGGGGTCCATGAGGCAGGGGCGCGCCCTGGACCCTCGTGGCTAGGTGGTGTGGCCCCCTGGTGTGTTCTCAGTGCCAATAATTCTTAAATATTCTACAAAAAAAATCATATTTCATTTTTAGGAAATTTAGAGAACATTTATTTTCGGGGTATTTTTTTATTGCAAGGATAATTCAGAAAATAGACATAAAATACTATTTTTGCTTTATTTAATCTAAACAACAGAAAGTAAAAGGATGGTACAGGGAGTTGTGCTTTCTAACTTCATCCATCTCATGCTCATCAAAAGGAATCCACTAATAAGGTTGATCAAGTCTTGTTAACAAACTCTTTCCGAATAACATGAAACCGGAGAATTTTCGAATAACACTAAGTTACCTCAACGGGGATATGCATGTCCCGAACAATAAGAATATCATATTTCTTCTTGACAGTAGGAAGAGGGAATTCAAAACCTCCAATAGTAATCGTTGAAATTTTTCCAATAGAATTGATACTATTGTCTTGAAGTTGTTTCCTCGGAAAGTGTACGGTATGCTCATTACCATTAACATGAAAAGTGACATTGCCTTTGTTGCAATCAATAATAGCCCCTGCAGTATTCAAAAAGGGTCTACCAAGGATAATTGACATACTATCGTCCTCGGGAATGTCAAGAATAACAATGTCTGTTAAAATAGTAATGTTTGCAACCACAACAGGTACATCCTCACAAATACGGACAGGTATAGCAGTTGATTTATCAGCCATTTGCAAAGATATTTCAGTAGGTGTCAACTTATTCAAATCAAGTCTACGATATAAAGAGAGAGGCATAACACTAACACCGGCTCCAAGATCACATAAAGCAGTTTTAACATAGTTTCTTTTAATGGAGCATGGTATAGTTGGTACTCCTGGATCTCCTAGTTTCTTTAGTATTCCACCTTTAAAAGTATAATTGGCAAGCATGGTGGAAATTTCAGCTTCCGGTATCTTTCTTTTATTTGTAACAATATCTTTCATATACGTAGCATAAGGATTCATTTTAAGCATATTAGTCAAACGCATACGCAAAAAGATAGGTCTAATCATTTCAGCAAAGTGCTCAAAATTCTCATCATTCTTTTTCTTGGATGGTTTAAGAGGAAAAGGCATGGGTTTCTGAACCCATGGTTCTCTTTCTTTACCATGATTCCTAGCAACAAAGTCTCTCTTATCATTACGTTGATTCTTTGATTGTGGGTTATCAAGATCAATAGCAGGTTCAATCTCTACATCATTGTTATTGCTAGGTTGAGCATCAACATGAACATCATCATTAATATTATCACTAGGTTCATGTTCATTACCAGATTGTGTTTCAGTATCAGAAATAGAAATATCATTGGGATTCTCAGGTGTGTCAACAACAGGTTCACTAGAAGCATGCAAAGTCCTATCTTTTTTATTTTTCTTCTTTTTAGAAGGACTAGGTGTATCAACGTTAGTTCTCTGAGAATCTTGCTCAACTCTCTTAGGGTGGCCCTCGGGATACAAAGGTTCCTGAGTCATTTTACCCCCTCTAGTCATAACTCTAACAGCATTATCATTTCTCTTATTATCTAATTCATTGAGCAAATAATCTTGTGCTTTAAGCACTTGTTCTACTTGAGTGGTAACCATAGAAGCATGTTTACTAATAAGTTTAAGTTCACCTTTAACTCTAGACATATAATCACTCAAGTGTTCAATCATATAAGCATTATGTTTCAATTGTCTACCAACATAAGCATTGAAGTCTTCTTGTTTAACAATAAAATTATCAAACTTATCCGAGCATTGGCTAGCAAACTTAGTAGATGGAATTTCAACCTTATTAAATCTATAGAGAGAATTTACCTTTACTACCCATGTCGGGTTATCAAGACCATGTATTTCTTCAATAGGTGGTAAATTGTTAACATCTTCAGCTTTAATACCCTTTTCTTTCATAGATTTCTTTGCCTCTTGCATATCTTCAGGACTGAGAAATAGAATACCCCTTTTCTTTGGAGTTGGCTTAGGAGTTGGTTCAGGAAGTGTCCAATCATTATCATTACTCAACATATTATTCAATAGCAATTCATCTTGTTCAATAGTCCTTTTCGTGAAAACACAACCAGCACAACTATCCAGGTGGTCTCTGGAAGCATCGGTTAGTCCATTATAAAAGATATCAAGTATTTCATTTTTCTTGAGAGGATGATCAGGAAAAGCATTAAGTAATCGGGGAAGCCTTCCCCAAGCTTGTGGGCGACTCTCTTCTTCAATTTGCACAAAATTATATATTTCCCTTAAGGCAGCTTGTTTCTTATGAACGGGGAAATATTTAGCAGAGAAGTAATAAATCATATGCTGGGGACTACGCACACAACCAGGATCAAGAGAATTAAACCATATTTTAGCATCACCCTTTAATGAGAACGGAAATAACTTAAGGATATAGTAGTAACAAATTTTTTCCCCATTAGTGAATAGGGTGGCTATATCATTCAGTTTAGTAAGATGTGCCACAACAGTTTCAGGTTCATTGTCATAAAAAGGATCAGATTCAACCAAACTAATTATCTCAGGATCGACAGAGAAATCATAATCCTTATCAGAAATACAGATATGTGAAGTAGCAAAAGAAGTGTCATATTTGTTGGGGAACGCAGTAATTTCAAAAAAAAAATCTACGCACACGCAAGATCATGGTGATGCATAGCAACGAGAGGGAAGAGTGTTGTCTACGTACCCTCGTACACCGTAAGCGGAAGCTTTATGACAACGTGGTTGATGTAGTTGTACGTCTTCACGATCGACCGATCCTAGCATCGAAGGTACGGCACCACCGCGATCTGCACACGTTCGGCTTGGTTGTTGGGGAACGTAGTAATTTCAAAATTTTCCAACGCACACGCAAGATCATGGTGATGCATAGCAATGAGAGGGGAGAGTGATGTCCACGTACCCTCGTAGACCATAAGCGGAAGAGTTATGACAACGCGGTTGACGTAGTCGTGCGTCTTCACGATCGACTGATCCTAGTATCGAAAGTACGGCAACTCCGCGATCTGCACACGTTCGGCTCGGTGGCGTCCCACGAACTCACGATCCAGCAGAGTATCGAGGGAGAGCTTCGTTAGCATGACGGCATGATGACGATAATGATGATGCTACCGGAATAGGGCTTCGCCTAAGCACCGCTACGATATGACCGAGGTGGATTATGGTGGAGGGGGCACCGCACACGGCTAATGGATCAATGATCAACTTGTGTGTCTATGGGGTGCCCCCTGGCCACGTATATAAAGGATGGAGGGAGGAGGCCGGCCCTCATAGGGTGCGCCCAAAGTGTGGAGTCCTACTAGGACTCCCTAGTCCTAGTAGGATTCCACCTCCCACATGGAATAGGAAAAAGGGAAGAGAGAAGGAGAAGGAATGAAGGGGGCGCCCCCTTTCCCTAGTCCAATTCGGACCAGTCCATGGGGAAGGGGCGCGGCCACCCTTGAGGCCTTTCTCTCCTTTCCAGTATGGCCCATTAAGGCCCAATACGAATTCCTGTAACTCTCCGGTACTCCGAAAAATACCCGAATCACTTGGAACCTTTCCGATGTCCGAATATAGCCTTCCAATATATCGATCTTTATGTCTCTACCATTTCGAGACTCCTCATCATGTCCCCGATCTCATACGGGACTCCGAACAAACTTTGGTCATCAAATCACATAACTCATAATACAAATCATCACAGAACGTTAAGCATGCGGACCCTATGGGTTCGAGAACTATGTAGACATGACCGAGACTCATCTCCAGTCAATAAACAATAGCGGAACCTGGATGCTCATATTGGTTCCTACATATTCTACGAAGATCTTTATCGGTCAAACCGCATAACAACATACGTTGTTCCCTTTGTCAACGGTATGTTACTTGCCCGAGATCCGATCATCGGTATCTCAATACCTAGTTCAATCTCATTACTGGCAAGTATCTTTACTCGTTCCGTAATGCATCATCCCACAACTAACTCATTAGTCACAATGCTTGCAAGGATTATAGTGATGTGCATTACCGAGAGGGCCCAGAGATACCTCTCCGATACACGGAGTGACAAATCCTAATCTCAATCTATGCCAACTCAACAAACACCATCGGAGACACCTGTAGAGCATCTTTATAATCACCCAGTTATGTTGTGATGTTTGATAGCACACAAGGTGTTCCTCCGGTATTCGGGAGTTGCATAATCTCATAGTCTGAGGAACATGTATAAGTCATGAAGAAAGCAGTAGCAATGAAACTGTAACAATCATAATGCTAAGCTAAAGAATGGGTCTTGTCCATCACATCATTCTCCTAATGATGTGATCCCATTCATCAAATGACAACACATGTCTATAGTTTGGAAACATAACCATCTTTGATAAACGAACTAGTCAAGTAGAGGCATACTAAGGACACTTTGTTTTGTCTATGTATTCACACATGTACTAAGTTTCCGGTTAATACAATTCTAGCATGAATAATAAACATTTATCATGAAATAAGGAAATAAATAATAACTTTATTATTGCCTCTATGGCATATTTCTTTCAGTCTCCCACTTGCACTAGAGTCAATAATCTAGTTCACATCGCCATGTGATTTAACACCAATAGTTCACATCACCATGTGATTAACACCCATAGTTCACATCGCCATGTGACCAACACTCAAAGGGTTTACTAGAGTCAGTAATCTTAGTTCACATCACCATGTGATTAACACCCAAAGAGTACTAAGGTGTGATCATGTTTTGCTTGTGAGAGAAGTTTAGTCAACGGGTCTACCAAATTCAGATCCATATGTATTTTGCAAATTTCCATGTCTACAATGCTCTGCATGGAGCTACTTTAGCTTATTGCTCCCACTTTCAATATGTATCCAGATTGTGACTTAGAGTCATCTAGATCGGTGTCAAACTTGCATCGACGTAACTCTTTACGACGAACTCTTTATCACCTCCATAACTAAGAAATATTTCCTTAGTCCTCAAGGATAATTTTGACCGATGTCCAGTGATCTACTCCTAGATCAAAAATTGTACTCCCTTGCCAAACTCAGGGCAGGGTATACAATAGGTCTGGTACAAAGCATGGCATAGTTTATAGAACCTATGGCTGAGGCATAGGGAATGACTTTAATTCTCTCTCTATCTTCTGTTGTGGTCGGGCTTTGAGTCTTACTCAACTTCACACCTTGCAACATAGACAAGAACTCTTTCTTTTACTGTTCCATTTTGAACTACTTCAAAAACTTGTCAAGGTATATACTCATTGAAAAATATATCAAGCGTTTTGATCTATCTCTATAGATCTTGACGCTCAATATGTAAGTAGCTTCACCGAGGTCTTTCTTTGAAAAACTCCTTTCAAACGCTCCTTTATGATTTCCAGAAAATTCTACATTATTTCCGATCAACAATATATCATTCACATATACTTATCAAAAATGTTGTAGTGCTCCCACTCACTTTCTTGTAAATACAGGCTTCACCGCAAGTCTGTATAAAACCATATGCTTTGATCACTTTATCAAAGCATATATTCCAACTCCGAGATGCTTGCACCAGTCCATAGATGGATCGCTGGAGCTTGCTTACCTTGTTAGCACCTTTAGGATCGACAAAACCTTCTGGTTGCATCATATACAACTCTTCTTTAAGAAATTCATTAAGGAATGCAGTTTTGACATCCATTTGCCAGATTTCATAAAATGCAGCAACTGCTGACATGATTCGGACAGACTTTTAAGCATCGATACGAGTGAGAAAATCTCATCATAATCAACTCCTTGAACTTGTTGAAAACCTTTTGCAACAAGTCGAGCTTTGTAGATAGTAACACTACTACCAACGTCTGTCTTCCTCTTGAAGATCCATTTATTCTCAATGACTCACTGATCAATGGGCAAGTCCATCAAAGTCCATACTTTGTTCTCATACATGGATCCCATCTCAGATTTCATGGCCTCAAGCCATTTTACGGAATCTGGGCTCATCATCGCTTCCTCATAGTTTGTAGGTTCGTCATGGTCTAGTAACATGACTTCCAGAACAGGATTACCGTACCACTCTGGTGCGTACTGTACTCTGGTTGACCTACGAGGTTCGGTAGTAACTTGATCTGAAGTTTTATGATCATCATCATTAGCTTCCTCACTAATTGGTGTAGGAATCGCTGGAACTGATTTCTGTGATGAACTACTTTCCAATTCGAGAGAAGGTACAATTACCTTATCAAGTTCTACTTTCCTCCCACTCACTCCTTTCGAGAGAAACTCCTTCTCTAGAAAGGATCCATTCTTAGCAACAAAATATCTTGCCTTCGGATCTGTGATAGAAGGTGTACCCAACAATTTATTTTGGGTATCCTATGAAGACGCACTACTCCGATTTGGGTTTGAGCTTATCAGTTTGAAACTTTTTCACATAAGCATCGCAACCTCAAACTTTAAGAAACGACAGCTTTGGTTTCTTGCCAAGCCATAGTTCATACGGTGTCATTTCAATGGATTTAGATGGTGCCCTATTTAACGTGAATGCAGCTGTCTCTAATGCACAACCCCAAAACGATAGTGTTAAATCGGTAAGAGACATCATAGATCGCACCATATCCAATAAAGTACGATTACAACGTTCGGACACACCATTATGCTATGGTGTTCCAGGTGGCGTGATTTGCGAAACTATTCCACATTGTTTCAAATGAAGACCAAACTCATAACTCAAATATTCGCCTCTGTGATCAGATCATAGAAACTTTATTTTCTTGTGACGATGATTTTCCACTTCACTCTGAAATTCTTTGAACTTTTCAAAATTTTCAGACTTATGTTTCATTAAGTAGATATACCCATATCTGCTCAAATCATCTGTGAAGTTCAGAAAATAATGATACCCGCCGCGAGCCTCAACACTTATCGGATCGCATACATCAATATGTATTATTTCCAATAAGTCAATTGCTCGCTCCATTGTTCTGGAGAACTGAGTCTTAGTCATCTTACCCATGAGGCATGGTTCGCAAGCATCAAGTGATTCCAAAAGTCCATCGGCATGGAGTTTCTTCATGCGCTTTACACCAATATGACCTAAACGGCAGTGCCACAAATAGGTTGCACTATCATTATTAAATTTGCATCTTTTGGCTTTAATATTATGAATATGTGTATCACTACGATCGAGATTCAAAAAACCATTCACCTTGGGTGTATGACCACATAAGGTTTTATTCATGTAAATAGAATAAAAATTATTCTTTGACTTAAATGAATAACTGTATTGCAATAAACATGATCCGATCATATTATGCTCAACAGAAACACCATATAACATTTATTTTAGGTTGAACACTAATCCCGAAGGTAAAGGGAGTGTGCAATGGTGATCTTATCAACCTTGGAATCATTTCCAACACACATCGTCACCTCGTCCTCAACTAGTCTTTGTTTATTTTGCAACTCCTGTTTCGAGTTACTACTCTTAGCAACTGAACTAGTATCAAATACCGAGGGGTTTTCTATAAACACTAGTAAAGTACACATCAATAACATGTATATCAAATATACCTTTGTTCACTTTGCCATCCTTCATATCCGCCAAGTATCTAGGGCAGTTCCACTTCCAGTGACCATTTCCTTTGCAGTACAAGCACTCAGTTTTAGGCTTGGGTCTAGCTTTGGGCTTCTTTATGGGAGTGACAAATTGTTTGTCATTCTTCTTGAAGTTCCCTTTCTATCCCTTTGCCCTTTTCTTAAAACTAGTGGTCTTGTTAACCATCAACACTTGATGCTTTTCTTGATTTCTACCTTCACCGATTTTAGCATCGCGAAGAGCTTGGGAATTGTTTTCGTTATCCCTTGCATATTATAGTTCATCACAAATTTATAGTAACTTGGTGATAGTGACTAGAGAACTTTGTCAATTACTATCTTATCTAGAAGATTAACTCCCACTTGATTCAAGCAATTGTAGTACCCAGACAATCTGGGCACATGCTCACCAGTTGAGCTATTCTCCACCATCTTGTAGGCAAAGTATTGTCAGAGGTCTCATACCTCTCGACACGGGAATGAGTATGAAATACCAATTTCAACTCTTGGAACATCTCATATGCTCCATGTCTTCCACAACATTTTTGAAGTCCTGGTTCTAAGCCGTAAAGCATGGTGCACTAAACTATGAAGTAGTCATCATACTGAGCATTGTCAAACATGCATAACGGCTCCATCTGCTCCTGCAATGGGTCTGTCACCTAGCGGTGCATCAAGGACATAATATTTTTGTGCATCAATGAGGATAATCCTCAGATCACGGAGCTAGTCCGCATCATTGCTACTAACATTTTTCAACTTATTTTATCTCTAGGAACATATCAAAAATAAATGGGGAGCTACATCGCGAGCTATTGATCTACAACATAGTTATGAAAATACTATCAGGACTAAGTTCATGATAAATTAAATTTCAATTAATCATATTACTTAAGAACTCCCACTTAGATAGACATCCCTCTAGTCATCTAAATGATCACATGATCCAAATCAACTAAACCATGTCCGATCATCACGTGAGATGGAGTAGTTTTCAATGGTGAACATCACTATGTTGATCATATCTACTATATGATTCACGCTCGAACTTTTGGTCTCCAGTGTTCCGAGGCCATATCTGCATATGCTAGGCTCGTCAAGTTTAACCCGAGTATTCTGCTTGTGCAAAACTGACTTGCACCCATTGTATGTGAACGTAGAGCTTATCACACCCGATCATCACGTGGTGTCTCGGCACGACGAACTATCGCAGCGGTGCATACTCAGGGAGAACACTTATACCTTGAAATTTAGTGACAGATCATCCTATAATGCTACCGCCGAACTAAGCAAAATAAGATGCATAAAGGATAAACACAATGTGCAATCAAAATATGTGACATGATATGGCCATGATCATCTTGCGCCTTTGATCTCCATCTCCAAAGTACCGTCATGATCTCTATCGTCGCCGGCATGACACCATGATCTCCATCATATTGATCTCTATCAACGTGTCATCACATGGTCATCTCGCCAACTATTGCTCTTGCAACTATTGCTTTCGCATAGCGATAAAGTAAAGCAATTATTTGGCGCTTGCATCTTATGCAATAAAGAGACAACCATAAGGCTTCTTCCAGTTAACGATAACTTCAACAAAACATGATCATCTCATACAACAACTTATTTCTCATCACGTCTTGACCATATCACATCACAACAAGCCCTGCAAAAACAAGTTAGACATCCTCTACTTTGTTGTTGCAAGTTTTACATGGCTGCTACGGGCTGAGCAAGAACTGTTCTTACCTACGCATGAAAAACCATAATGCAGTATAGTGATTGCTTTTTGATCTTCAGAAAGAAACCTGTTCATTGAATCCGATTCAACTAAAGTTGGAGAAACAAACACCCACCACCCACCTGTGTGCGAAGCACGTCGGTAGAACCAGACTCGCGTAAGCATACACGTAATGTCGGTCTGGGCCGCTTCACCCAACAATACCGCCGAATCAAGAAACAACTAGTTACGGCAAGCAATATGTATATACCCACGCCCACAACTCCTTTGTGTTCTACTCATGCATATAACATCTACGCATAAACCTGGCTCTGATACCACTGTTGGGGAACGTAGTAATTTCAAAATTTTCCAACGCACACGCAAGATCATGGTGATGAATAGCAACGAGAGGGGAGAGTGATGTCCACGTACCCTTGTAGACCGTAAGCGGAAGTGTTATGACAATGCGGTTGATGTAGTCGTACGTCTTCACGATCGACCAATCCTAGAACCGAAAGTACGGCACCTCCGCAATATGCACACGTTCGGCTCGTTGACGTCCCACAAACTCACGATCCAGCAGAGTGTCGAGGGAGAGCTTCATCAGCATGACGGCGTGATGACGGTGATGATGATGCTACCGGAATAGGGCTTCACCTAAGCACCGCTATGATATGACCGAGGTGGATTATGGTGGAGGGGGGCACCGTACACGGCTAAGGGATCAATGATCAACTTGTGTGTCTATGGGGTGCCCCCTGGCCACGTATATAAAGGATGGAGGGAGGAGGAGGCCGGCCCTCATAGGGCGCGCCCAAAGTGTGGAGTCCTACTAGGACACCCTAGTCCTAGTAGGATTCCACCTCCCACATGGAATAGGAAAAAGGGAAGGGAGAAGAAGAAGGAAGGAAGGGGGCGCCCCCTTTCCCTAGTCCAACTCGGACCAGTCCATGGGGAAGGGGCGCGGCCACCCTTGAGGCCTTTCTCTCCTTTCCTGTATGGCCCATTAAGGCCCAATACGAATTCCCGTAACTCTCCGGTACTCTGAAAAATACCCGAATCACTTGGAACCTTTCCGACATCTGACCATTTCGAGACTCCTCGTCATGTCCCCGATTTCATCCAGGACTCCGAACAAACTTCGGTCATCAAATCACATAACTCATAATACAAATCGTCATAGAACGTTAAGCGTGCGGACCCTACGGGTTCGAGAACTATGTAGACATGACCGAGAATCATCTCCAGTCAATAACCAATAGCGGAACTTGGATGCTCATATTTGTTCCTACATATTCTACAAAGATCTTTATCGGTCAAACCGCATAACAACATACGTTGTTCCCTTTGTCAATTGTATGTTACTTGCCCGAGATTTGATCGTCGGTATCTCAATATATACCTAGTTCAATCTCGTTACTGGCATGTCTCTTTACTCGTTCCGTAGTGCATCATCCTGCAACTAACTCATTAGTCATAATGCTTGCAAGGCTTATAGTGATGTGCATTACCGAGAGGGCCTAGAGATACCTATCCGATACACGGAGTGACAAATCCTAATCTCGATCTATGCCAACTCAACAAACACCATCAGAGACACCTGTAGAGCATCTTTATAATCACCCAGTTACGTTGTGACGTTTGATAGCACACAAGGTGTTCCTCCGGTATTCGGGAGTTGCATAATCTCATAGTCTGAAGAACATATATAAGTCATGAAGAAAGCATTAGCAATGAAACTGTAACGATCATAATGCTAAGCTAACAAATGGGTCTTGTCCATCACATCATTCTCCTAATGATGATCCCGTTCATCAAATGACAACACATGTCTATGGTTAGGAAACATAACCATATTTGATAAACGAACTAGTCAAGTAGATGCATACTAGGGACACTTTGTTTTGCCTATGTATTCACACATGTACTAACTTTCTGGTTGATACAATTCTAGCATGAATAATAAACATTTATCATGATACAAGGAAATAAATAATAACTTTATTATTGCCTCTAGGGCATATTTCCTTCATCGGTGACGTCCCACGAACTCACGATCCAGCAGAGTGTCGAGGGAGAGCTTCCTCAGCACGACGGCGTGATGACGGTGATGATGATGCTACCGGAATAGGGCTTCGCCTAAGCACCGCTACGATATGACCGAGGTGGATTATGGTGGAGGGTGTCACCGCACACAGCTGGAAAACAATCAACTTGTGTGTTCTAGGGTGCCCCCTGCCCCTGTATATAAAGGAGCAAGGGGGGGCGGCCGGCCTAGGGGCGCGCCAAGAAGAGGGGGAGTCCTCCTCCTAGTAGGAGTAGGAATCCCCTTTTTCCTAGTCCAACTAGGAAGGGGGAGGGGAAAGGAAGGAGAGGAGAGAGGGAGGAAAGAGGGGGCGTCGCCCCCCCTCCTTGTCCAATTTGGACTCCCAAGGGGAGGGGCGGCCATCAATAGGCCCTTCCTCTCTCTCACACACACAAGACCCGTGTAGGCCCATTAGTTCCCCCGGGGGTTCCGATAACCCCCCGACACTCCGATAAATATCCGGTGACCCCCGGAACTCATCCGGTGTCCGAATATAGTCATCCAATATATCAGTCTTTTTGTATCAACCATTTCGAGACTCCTCATCATGTCCGTGATCACATCTAGGTCTCCGAACTATCTTCGGTACATCAAAACACATAAACTCATAATACTGATCGTCACCAAACGTTAAGCGTGCGGACCCTACGGGTTCGAGAACTATGTAGACATGACCGAGACACGTCTCCGGTCAATAACCAATAGCGGAACCTGGATGCTCATATTGGTTCCTACATATTCTATGAAGATCTTTATCGGTCAAACCGCATAACGATATATGTTGTTCCCTTTGTCATCGGTATGTTACTTGCCCGAGATTCGATCGTCGGTATCTCAATACCTAGTTAAATCTCGCTACCGGCAAGTCTCTTTACTCGTTACGTAATGCTACGTCCCGTAACTAACTCATTAGCTACATTGCTTGCAAGGATTATAATGATGTACATTACCGAGAGGGCCTAGAGATACCTCTCCAAAAATCGCAGTGACAAATTGTAACACCCACGATGCGGCTATATCTCCCACGTGTCGGAGCACGACTTAGAGGCATAACCGCATTGTAGGCATGTCGCGAGAGGGGTAATCTTTACACATCCCATGTACTAAATAAGAAAGAGGTACAGAGTTGGCTTACAATCACCACTTCACACAATACAATAATATAGCATTACATCATCCAAATACAAACAAGGTCCGACTACGGAACCAAAATAAAGAATACCACCCCTAATGCTAGATCCCCGATCGCCCCGACTAGGCTCCACTACTGATCAACTAGAAACGGAAAAACATAAAGAACACGATCTTCATCGAGCTCCTCCTTGAGCTCAGTTGCCTCACCTGCACGATATCATCGGCACCTGTAACCTGGTTTTGGAAGTAATCTGTGAGTCACGGGGACTCAGCAATCTCACACCCTCGTGATCAAGACTATTTAAGGTTATGGGTAGGGAAAAGGTATGTGAGGTGGAGCTGCAGCAAGCACTAGCATATATGGTGGCTAACATACGCAAATGAGAGCGAGAAGAGAAGGCAAAGCACGGTCAAGAATCTATGATCAAGAAGTGATCCTAGACTACTTACGTTCAATCATAACTCCAACATCGTGTTCACTTCCTGGACTTCGCCGGAAAGAGACCATCACGCACACTCGGTTGATGCATTTTAATTAAGTTAAGTGTCAAGTTCTCTACAACCGGACATTAACAAATTCCCATCTGCCCATAACTACGGGCACGGCTTTCGAAAGTTCATAACCCTGCAGGGGTGTCCCAACTTAGCCCATCACAAGCTCTCACGGTCAACGAAGGATATTCCTTCTCCCAGGAAGACCCGATCAGACTCAGAATCCCGGTTACAAGACATTTCGACAATGGTAAAACAAGACCAGCAAAGCCACCCAGATGTGCCGACAAATCCCGATAGGAGCTGCACATATCTCGTTCTCAGGGCACACCGGATGAGCAAGACGCCGGATTGGCATAAACCCTGGTTGCCCAGGGGGCGCCGGACATCGCTTAGGTTGGACCAACACTTAGAGAAGCACTGGCCCAGGGTGTTTAAGTAAAGATGACCCTTGTGTCTGCAGAACCCAAGGGAAAAAAGGCTAGGTGGCAAATGGTAAAACCAAGGTTGGGCCTTGCTGGAGGAGTTTTATTCAAGGCGAACTGTCAAGGGGTTCCCATTATAACCCAACCACGTAAGGAATGCAAAATCAAGGAACATAACACCGGTATGACGGAAACTAGGGCGGCAAGAGTGGAACAAAACACCAGGCATAAGGCTGAGCCTTCCACCCTTTACCAAGTATATAGATGCACTAATATAAATAAGAGATATTGTGATATCCCAACAAATATCCATGTTCCAACAAGGAACAAACTCCAATCTTCACCTGCAACTAGCAACGCTATAAGAGGGGCTGAGCAAAGCGGTAACATAGCCAAACAACGGTTTGCTAGGACAAGGTGGGTTAGAGGTTTGACATGGCAAAATGGGAGGCATGATATAGCAAGTGGTAGGTATCGCGGCATAGGCATAGCAATAGAGTGAGAAACTAGCAAGCAAAGATAGAAGTGATTTCGAGGGTATGGTCATCTTGCCTGAGAACCCGCAAGGAAGAAGAACGAGTCCATGAAGAAGACAAACAGACTTAGTCGAATGAATCCTCAAAAACGCAACATTACCAGAACTAACCCGAAGAAGCAACACCGAAAAGAAGCAAACAACATAGTAAACAACCATCACATAAGTATGGCATGATGCACAACCAAGTATGATGCATGTCCGGTTTAATGAAGCATGGCATGGTAAAGTGCCCAAGCAATCCTACAAATGAAGTGGAGCTCAATATGCAACGAGTTGCATATTGACAGAACACCACATTCAAGTTATTTATTTCGATCTCATTTATGTACCCAACAATATTAAATGTTGATTAACATGGCAAGGGGTGAAGCACACCAAAACTACCTATCTAGGCAAGTTTAAATGAGGCCGGAAACAACGAACAACAATTCTGGAAATCCTCATATGCATAAATTAGATTTGGTACTGTTCTGCCCTAAAACACAATTTTAGAGTTATTAAACATGCAAAGTAAGGTCACCATGTTAAACTAGGCATTTTTCTACCCCATTTACATATAAAGTTTATTAAATTTGGAGCTACGGTTGAATATTATGAATTAAATCATTTTACATGGCAATATGGGAAAATATATGCAAACATCATTTTAAACATTTTAAATATAGATGAAAGTTGCACAATATGAATCTACACAAAATTCTAAGCATCTTTCATACATAAAGTTTTTACAAAAGATGTATGGTTGGTGATTTATTAAATGCATGGACTCTAGGGGCTATTCTGCAAAGCTGACGTTCCCTGGGAAAATAGGAAAACATTCTATAAAAAAACACGATACGGGCCGGATCTGGTTGGCCCATCAGTGCACAGGAGGGGCTGGGGGATCTCTCACCATGGGCCTTGGCCCAGCTGGTGGAGAGGTAGGCCGGTTGCTGGGCTTGGAGGCTGCTGGCCCAAGCGTTGTCGCGGTCAACGCGTGCCAGCGGATCGAGCAGGTGCCTTGTCCTAGAAGCAGAGGACGCAGGCGGTGGTGGACCTGGCGCTGGCATCTCCCGGCGATGAGTGGAAGGACGAGGGGGACGGATCCGGTGCGCAGGATGTCGAGGAGGGCCGAGGCGAGACTGGAGCTGCTGCCGTTCGTCCCGGCGCTCGACGGGAGGACACAGACGAGGAACTTGGCGGAGTGGCAGTTCGCGAGGCAGGCGCGCGGGCAGAGCTGGAGGCCATGGCAGCGGCGGCGGCCGGAGCACCAACGGGCGGCGAGGACGAAGCAGGGGCAACCCGAGGTCGCAGGTGATCCGGGTGGCGCAGTTCATCTCCATGGAGGGGCAGCCATGCTTGCCTTCCTGTCGAGAACAAGAGAGAGAGACATGAGAGAAACGGGAGAGGAAACGAGGGGAAGGAAAGGAGCAAAGGAGGAGCGGCGACGGGGTCGGCCTGCAGGCTCGCAGGAGGTGCTCGTCTCCTTGGGTCGACGAGGATAGCGAGGAGGCTCCCAGTGGCTGGAAGGCTTTGTGGATGGCAGCGAGTGGAGACCGATGGAATCGGGTGCGGCTGCGCTGGTTGGTGGGATGGGGAAAATGAGGAGAAGGCAGGATCTATTGGGTGGATCGGGCAAGATCCCGAGGAAAGGGGGAGACCAGGTGGGCTGGCGGCGGTGGGTGGAATGGACGGATGGGACACCCTAGGATTAGGGTTAGGCTCAAATATAGGTAGGATATTAGGTTAGGGGCTACCGAGTCCCTCCGATCGAAATCAGACGGTCGGAAAAAATAGGCTAGGGAGACCAAAAGGAAAAACAGAGATGTTTTATAGATGTTAGGGGATGATCCGGACCCAATGGTGACGACTGCCCGGGTCGGGTCCGGGACAGCTTTCGGACGCGCGCGCGAGGAGGGCCGCGGGCTGACGAGAGAGGTTGGGTTGGACCTGGCGGTAGGTAGTGGACTATGCAGAAGGCCTCAGGCTGAGAGAAGAGAAGAGAGAGAGGCCCGGCGACTGTTTCCGGTGACCGAAAACGTCCGACGTTAGACCGGCTATACTGCCGCTATAGTTATTCGTTGGGGCATCAAACGGACTCCGAATGCGATGAAACTTGGCAGGCGGCCTACTGGCAACAAAACAACACTGCATGCCAACTTTCAACCCATTCAGAGAACATTTTTCGATCACTTATAAAATACTATTTCGGACGTGCCGCGGGCGCGTGCAAGTGTGTATGGGCTCAGAACGGACAACGGACGGAACTGGGGGAACCCGGACGAATGCAAGTTTTCAAAACATGATGATGCAATGCACATGATGACATGAAAAGATGCAACACGCAAGCGAATGACATGGCAACAATGGCGAATAACTGGGAGACACCTGGCGCATCGGTCTCGGGGCATCACAACACTCCACCACTACGAGAGGATCTCGTCCCGAGATCTAGGATGGCACCGGAGAGAAGCGGGAGAGGAAGAGAAGAGATAAAACTAATTGCTTCTATGACAAACGTGTGAAACCAAAGAACCTTGCGAGGTTGAACAAATTTAAAGAAAGAAAACCACGAAGATGAACAAAGTTGCAAACACTCTGTTAGACAAAAGGAACAAGGAACATTACTAGAACCTTGTAGGTTGAAAGACATAAGAAGAGTGTCACAAAGGACAAGAAGTACATGCAAGCACTTCGGTAGAACAAGATGTACAAGGAATGATAAAGATCAATTACGGTAACACTTCGGTTGGAAATGGAAGGTAAAGAATATGAGCTTTGCAATATTAAAGCACTTGGATGAGACTCCGGTTAGAAGAGGAATGATAGACATAACACTCCGGTTAAAACAAGATAGAGAAGGAATAAGACTGATATAATTTGGATAGCACTTTGACTGTAAATGGAAGGAATTGAACAAGATCTTGACAAACAAGATGATGAGTTGAAGAGAGAAGCATCACAATGCCTCCGGAACAAAAGATAGAACGGACTGAAAGTAACAAAGAAGAAAACAACATCTTCCACGTCGAATGAATTTGAAAGCATCCTTAGAAAGAAGGATTGAATGGAGTTGTTGAAAATTAAAAAAACAAAAGAATAAGGTTGTTATGGGCTTATGGAAAACATCCCAAAATTATGAGGTGAAATTCTGCCACTAACGGAAACAAAAGATTGGATTGATATGAGCAAGAAGGAGAGAAACTATTTCACCGGGAGGATAAAAGAAGAACTTGGGTCATTTATAAGCACCATAAATAGCAACAATCCTTAGGGAAAGCTTTAGGTGAAATATAACCCAAGACAACTCCAATGAAGAGGTTGATGGAATGAGAAGAGCTCATGCTCGAAGAAATTGATGGGTTGAAAAAATGACTTGAGCGAAGAGAAAATGATGGATTTAGATATGTCACTCTTGAAAACGTGTGAATCATGAAACACGAAGGGAAATTATCAACAATGACATAACACCACCTTAGATGATAAGGTAGAAAGAATTGCATTTTGGAATGCAAGATGAAGAATCCTTGAGCTCCTTTGAAAAGAATCTAGATGAACACCTCGAGAAGGAATTAGAACCTTGCTGAACCATCATGTGGAACCTCCATGAAGAACTCCGGTAACAAAAGAATGATAAAAAAATTTAAAGAGAAGTTGAAAACACAAGGTGAAGCCTTGTAATGATTTAGATGGATCTTTGCGACGAGATAAAGTGGAAACTTGGAACTCCAGAAGAGAAGATAAAGCATCTCAAACCGAGAATGTGATATGATGAACCACTCCGGAAGGAAGAAATTAGATCACTTGTATGGAACAATAATAAGAATTACGTTATGCGCATCCTTCACCAATTTAGATTGATGGCAAGCAACGGATTTGGCAAACTACTTATTCTTGTAGAAAAGATTAAGGTAGATCTAGCGCCAACTTGGGAAGGTATTCAATGAACCACCGGTAGGATTGAAACAACGAATAAAACTGTATGATAACGAAGGAAGAGAACTCTTGAATGAACCACCGTAAGAATTAAAAAAGATCAAGGAAAAGACAGAGAAACACCAAGAAGAATTAGCACATGAACGAAGATGCTTGAGGGGATTTAGATGCAAGTGAACGAAGAGATCCCGAGCTGATTAGAGAACACTTGAAGGATGCACTGGTAAGAATTGAAAATGAGAGCTGAAAGCTGTAATGAATAATCCCAAAATGATGGCATTCGGAGGAAAGAAATGGAAACAACTCATGAAATGCTCCGGATGGGTGAAAAAAATTCTCACAATCGAAAACAATTATGAGAAGATGGCATAAAGCTAGCATCATGAATCTTGAAGAGAACGGAGCAAGATATGGAGGAAAATTCTTCTTCGGTCTTCAAATGTTGAGAATGATGATGAGAAACACCACCATGAATTGTTGAGGCACTCCAGAATGAAGAATGGAAAGGTTGAGCCAACGATGAAAAGAATTATAAGATCTTGGAGAAACCATCTGACTGATGATAATTCATTCTTACATCAAACTTTGCAATGAATTTGATTATAACTCCGGAAAAATAGAAGAGTCAGGTAAGATCCTGGGAAAAGACCTGTGGGTTAGGGCCCACTCAAAAGAAACATCGTTGAATGATTGCTTGAAAAGGGAGATCGCACCAGTTGAATTAAATGGCTTGAATGAGATAATAACCTCGAAATAGGTTGAACGGATCTTGAATGACAAGACGAGCCTTCTGAGATATCTTCAGCACTCCAGAACAAATGAATAGCAAGGAGGTGGATGATTAAGAGGTGCACCGGCATGAGAAAGCATTTGAAACAAGGAAAGTAATGATCAACACTGAAAGCTTGAATTTAATCCACCGGAGAAGAAAAAGAATGACAAATGATGAACTTGTAGAGCATCTTCATGAGAACCACCGGGTAAGAACATTGATGGAAAGAATGGAGAAACTTCAGATCAATAAGATGGATATTTGATTAAGAAATCTGAGTCCTTGAAGAAAAGGGGGGGGGGGGGGGAAAAACAAAGGCATCTTGGGACGGATGAAATGAGCACCATTGAGAAGAACTGATAATTGACCTTGCGGATGTAGAAAAGATCGGATCCACTTGAAGAGAAACACGTCGGTTGAAAAAGGATTGACATGACAATCTAGATTATCAAGAAGGATTAGTATTCACATAGGAACATGAGAACACCGCTTAGGAAAGGTATGGAATCAACACTTGACATTGAAGCAACTCGAATACCACAACTGAAAACAAAAACAAAGGATTGGCTTGCAGAATAAGCTGGAACAAACATATGATAGAGATTTCGTCCGAAGTTTTCATGGTGGGGCCCACACAGGCTCGATCATACAGCACCATCATGTACAAGGCAGTGCACATGACATACGAAGCATCCCCGAGTCAGCATAGCCAAGGACTCTTTAAGACACAACGAGACCACTGTAAAACCAACTGTGGATAGGCGGATCACTAGACGTCGAACCCCAATCTCATATCATGCATATGTCGGAAAGATATCCTAGGGGCTACTTGAATTCCCACTTATAAACTCCCAAAACTTTCTGGTTATGCAATCAGGTGTTGGGGATACAGGGGAAGCATAATATCTCACCCAAAACTAGCAAATCCTACATCCAGCTGTATCCATCCTTCAACACATAATCAAGAAACCTTCGGAAATCATTTACCTCAACCTTCGAAAAGCATCCGTTATACGAGTTATGGCAATACTCCCAAACTCCCGCCCCAGTACTGGGTGGCGTTGAGGTTATCTCACCAACAACTGCATAAAAGAGATTTTCGATGTCGGCGAAACTCAGGTATTCCAGAACTGCAACGATAAAATTGTGACGACAACACCTCAGAGCTCAACTCCTCGGGACACTGCCACAACCCCTAAATGTCAGGAGGCACCAAGAACAATGTTCTCGTCACAAAACCATCGGAACGATTCCAAGATACCCGCGTGATCCTAAAAAAATTCATGAAATTTGAGGAGAGAAGAGTCAAAACTCTACGTCAAGATGCCTCACCAGAGAGACGAAGGGACTGAGGAGTAAAAAGAATCCTACTCTCCGATATATAAATAATCCTAAAAGACTCAAAACATTTTTCTAGACTCAACAGCGCCAGCGATTCGATCAAGTAGGGGGCTCCTAAGTCGGGGAAGGCTCTGATTACCAACTTGTAACACCCACGATGCGGCTATATCTCCCACGTGTCGGAGCACGACTTAGAGGCATAACTGCATTGTAGACATGTCGCAAGAGGGGTAATCTTTACACATCCCATGTACTGAATAAGAAAGAGGTACAGAGTTGGCTTACAATCACCACTTCACACAATACAAGAATATAGCATTACATCATCCAAATACAAACAAGGTCCGACTACGGAACCAAAATAAAGAAGACCACCCCTAATGCTAGATCCCCGATCGCCCCGACTGGGCTCCACTACTGATCAACTAGAAACGGAACAACACAAAGAACACAATCTTCATCGAGCTCCTCCTTGAGCTCGGTTGCGTCACCTGCACGATATCATCGGCACCTGCAACCTAGTTCTGGAAGTAATCTGTGAGTCACGGGGACTCAGCAATCTCACACCCTCGTGATCAAGACTATTTAAGCTTATGGGTAGGGAAAAGGTATGTGAGGTGGAGCTGCAGCAAGCACTAGCATATATGGTGGCTAACATACGCAAATGAGAGCGAGAAGAGAAGGCAAAGCACGGTCGAGAATCTATGATCAAGAAGTGATCCTAGACTACTTACGTTCAATCATAACTCCAACACCGTGTTCACTTCCCCGACTCCGCCGGAAAGAGACCATCACGGCTACACACGCGGTTGATGCATTTAATTTAAGTTAAGTGTCAAGTTCTCTACAACCGGACATTAACAAATTCAAATCTGCCCATAACTACGGGCACGGCTTTCGAAAGTTCATAACCCTGCAGGGGTGTCCCAACTTAGCCCATCACAAGCTCTCACGGTCAACGAAGGATATTCCTTCTCCCAGGAAGACCCGATCAGACTCGGAATCCTGGTTACAAGACATTTCGACAATGGTAAAACAAGACCAGCAAAGCCACCCAGATGTGCCGACAAATCCCGATAGGAGCTGCACATATCTCGTTCTCAGGGCACACCAGATGAGCAAGACGTCGGGTTGGCATAAACCCTGGTTGCCCAGGGGGCGCCGGACATCGCTTAGGTTGGACCAACACTTAGAGAAGCACTGGCCCAGGGTGTTTAAGTAAAGATGACCCTTGTGTCTGCAGAACCCAAGGGAAAAAAGGCTAGGTGGCAAATGGTAAAACCAAGGTTGGGCCTTGCTGGAGGAGTTTTATTCAAGGTGAACTGTCAAGGGGTTCCCATTAGAACCCAACCGCGTAAGGAACGCAAAATCAAGGAACATAACACCGGTATGACGGAAACTAGGGCGGCAATAGTGGAACAAAACACCAGGCATAAGGCCGAGCCTTCCACCCTTTACCAAGTATATATATGCATTAATATAAATAAGACATATTGTGATATCCCAACAAATATCCATGTTCCAACAAGGAACAAACTCCAATCTTCACCTGCAACTAGCAACGCTATAAGAGGGGCTGAGCAAAGCGGTAACATAGCCAAACAACGGTTTGCTAGGACAAGGTGGGTTAGAGGTTTGACATGGCAAAATAGGAGGCATGATATAGCAAGTGGTAGGTATCGCGGCATAGGCATAGCAATAGAGCGAGCAACTAGCAAGCAAAGATAGAAGTGATTTCGAGGGTATGGTCATCTTGCCTGAGAACCCGCAAGGAAGAAGAACGAGTCCATGAAGAAGACAAACGGACGTAGTCGAACGAATCCTCACAAACGCAACGTTATCAGAACTAACCCAAAGAAGCAACACCGGAAAGAAGCAAACAACATAGTAAACAACCATCACATAAGCATGGCACGATGCACAACCAATTATGATGCATGTCCGGTTTAATGAAGCATGGCATGGCAAAGTGCCCAAGCAATCCTACAAATTAAGTGGAGCTCAATATGCAACGAGTTGCATATTGAGAGAACACCACATTCAAGTTATTTAGTTCGATCTCGTTTATGTACCCAACAATATTAAATGTTGATTAACATGGCAAGGGGTGAAGCACACCAAAACTACCTATCTGGCAAGTTTAAATGAGGCCGGAAACAACGAACAACAATTCCGGAAATCCTCATATGCATATATTAGATTTGGTACTGTTCTGCCCTAAAACACAATTTAGAGTTATTAAACATGCAAAGTAAGGTCACCATGTTAAACTAGGCATTTTTCTACCCCATTTACATATAAAGTTTATTAAATTTGGAGCTACGGTTGAATAGTTATCAATTAAATCATTTTACATGGCAATATGGGAAAATATATGCAAACATCATTTTAAAAATTTTAAATATAGATGAAAGTTGCACAATATGAATCTACACAAAATTCTAAGCATCTTTCATACATAAAGTTTTTACAAAAGATGCATTGTTGGTGATTTATTAAATGCAAGGACTCTAGGGGCTATTCTGCAAAACTGATGTTCCCTGGGAAAATAGGAAAACGTTCTATAAAAAAACACGATACGGGTCGGATTTGGTTGGCCCATCAGTGCACAGGAGGGGCTGGGGGGTCTCTCACCATGGGCCTCGGCCCAGCTGGTGGAGAGGTAGGCCGGTTGCTGGTCTTGGAGGCTGCTGGCCCAAGCGTTGTCGCGGTCAATGCGTGCCAGCGGATCGAGCGGGCGCCTCGTCCTGGAAGAACAGGACGCAGGCGGCGGCGGACCTGGCGCTGGTGTCTCCCGGCGACAAGTGGAAGGACAAGTGGGACGGATCCGGTGCGCAGGAGGTCAAGGAGGGCCGAGGCGAGACTGGAGCTGCTGCCGTTCGTCCCGCCGCTCGACGGGAGGACACAGACGAGGAACTTGGTGGAGCGGAAGTTCACGAGGCAGGTGCGCGGGCGGAGCTAGAGGCCATGGCGGTGGCGGCCGGAGCACCAACGGGCGGCGAGGACGAAGCAGGGGCGACCCGAGGTTGCATGTGATCCGAGCAGCGTAGTTCATCTCCATGGAGGGGCAGCCATGCTTGCCTTCCTGTCCAGAACGAGAGAGACAGAGAGATGAGAGAAACGGGAGAGGAAACGAGGGGAAGGAAAGGAACAGAGGAGGAGCGGCGACGGGGTCGGCCTGCAGGCTCGCGGGAGGTGCTCGTCTCCTTGGGTCGACGAGGATAGCGAGGAGGCTCTCGGTGGCTGGAAGGCTTTGTGGATGGCAGCGAGTGGAGACTGAGGGAATCGGGCGCGGCTGCGCTAGTTGGTGGGATGGGGAAAATGAGGACAAGGCAGGATCGATTGGGTGGATCGGGCAACATCCCGAGGTGGGCGGAATGGACGGATGGGACACCCTAGGATTAGGGTTAGGCTCAAATATAGGTAGGATATTAGGTTAGGGGCTACCGAGTCCCTCCGATCGAAATCAGACGGTCGGAAAACAATAGGCTAGGGAGACCAAAAGGAAAACGGAGATGTTCTATAGATGTTAGGGGATGATCCGGACCCAACGGTGACGACTGCCCGGGTCGGGTCCGGAACAGCTTTCGGACGCGCGCACGAGAAGGGCCGCGGGCTGACGAGAGAGGTTGTGTTGGACCTGGCGGTAGGTAGTGGACTGTGCAGAAGGCCTCAGGATGAGAGAAGAGAAGAGAGAGAGGCCCGGCGACTGTTTCCGGAGACCGAAAACGTTCGACGTTAGACCGGCTATACTGCCGCTATAGTTATTCGTTGGGGCATCAAACGGACTCTGAATGCGATGAAACTTGGCAGGCGGCCTACTGGCAACAAAACAACACCGCATGCCAACTTTCAACCCATTCAGAGAACATTTTTCAGCCACTTATAAAATACTATTTCGGACGTGCCGCGGGCGCGTGCAAGTGTGTATGGGCTCAGAACAGACAACAGACGGAACTGGGGGAACCCGGACGAATGCAAGTTTTGAAAACATGATGATGCAATGCACATGATGACATGACAAGATGCAACATGCAAGCGAATGACATGGCAACGACAGCGAATAACTGGGAGACACCTAGCGCATCGGTCTCGGGGCATCACACAAATCCTAATCTCGATCTATGCCAACTCAACAAACACCATTGGAGACACCTGTAGAGCACCTTTATAATCACCTAGTTACATTGTGACGTTTGGTAGCACACAAAGTGTTCCTTCGGTATTCGAGAGTTGCATGATCTCATAGTCATAGGAACATGTATAAGTTATGGAGAAAGCAATAGCAACAAACTAAACGATCATCGTGCTAAGCTAACGGACGGGTCAAGTCAATCACATCATTCTCTAATGACGTGATCCCATTAATAAAATGACAACTCATATCTATGGTTAGGAAACATAACCGTCATTGATTCAATGAGCTAGTCAAGTAGAGGCAAACTAGTGACACTCTGTTTGTCTATGTATTCACACATGTACTAAGTTTCCAGTTAATACAATTCTAGCATGAATAATAAACATTTATCATGATATAAGGAAATATAAATAACAACTTTATTATTGCCTCTAGGGCATATTTCCTTCAGTCTCCCACTTGCACTAGAGTCAATAATCTAGATTACATTGTAATGATTCTCACACCCATGGAGTCTTGGTGCTGATCATGTTTTGCTCATGAGAGAGGCTTAGTCAACGGGTCTGCAATATTCAGATCGTATGTATCTTGCAAATCTCTATGTCTCCCTCCTTGACTTGATCACTGATGGAATTGAAGTGTCTCTTGATGTGCTTGGTTCTCTTGTGAAATCTGGATTCCTTTGCCAAGGCAATTGCACCAGTATTGTCACAAAAGATTTTCATTGGACCCGATGCACTAGGTATGACACCTAGATCGGATATGAACTCCTTCATCCAGACTCCTTCATTTGCTGCTTCCGTAGCAGCTATGTATTCCGCTTCACATGTAGATCCCGCCACGATGCTCTGCTTGGAACTGCACCAACTGACAGCTCCACCATTTAATAAAAACACGTATCCGGTTTGTGACTTAGATTCATCCAGATCAGTGTCAAATCTTGCATCGACGTAACCGTTTACGATGAGCTCTTTGTCACCTCCATATACGAGAAACATATCCTTAGTGCTTTTCAGGTATTTCAAGATATTCTTGACCACTGTCCAGTGATCCACTCCTGGATTACTTTGGTACCTCCCTGCTAAACTAATATCAAGGCACACATCAGGTCTGGTACACAGCATTGCATACATGATAGAGCCTATGGTTGAAGCATAGGGAACACCTTTCATTTTCTCTCTATCTTCTGCAGTGGTCGGGCATTGAGTCTGACTCAACTTCACACCTTGTAATACATGCAAGAACCCTTTCTTTGCCTGATCCATTTTGAACTTCTTCAAAAGTTTATCAAGGTATGTGCTTTGTGAAAGTCCAATTAAGCGTCTTCATCTATCTCTATAGATCTTGATGCCCAATATATAAGCAGCTTCACCGAGGTCTTTCATTGAAAAATTCTTATTCAAGTATCCTTTTATGCTATTCAGAAATTAAGTATCATTTCCGATCAACAATATGTCATCTAGATATAATATCAGAAATGCTACGGAGCTCCCACTCACTTTCTTGTAAATACAGGCTTCTCCAAAAGTCTGTATAAAACCATATGCTTTGATCACACTATCAAAGCGTATATTCCAACTCCGAGAGGCTTGCACCAGTCCATAAATGGATCACTGGAGCTTGCATAGTTTGTTAGCAGCTTTTGGATCGACAAAACCTTCTGGTTGCATCATATACAACTCTTCTTTAAGATATCCATTAAGGAATGCAGTTTTGACAACCATTTGCCAAATTTCATAATCATAAAATGCGGCAATTGCTAACATGATTCATACGGACTTAAGCATCGCTACGGGTGAGAAGGTCTCATCATAGTCAACTCCTTGAACTTGTCGAAAACCTTTTGCAACAAGTCGAGCTTTGTACACAGTAATATTACCGTCAGCGTCAGTCTTCTTATTGAAGATCCATTTATTCTCTATGGCCTGCCGATCATCGGGCAAGTCAACCAAAGTCCACACTTTGTTCCCATACATGGATCCTAATGTCTACTACACAACCTTCTTCTTCTAGACGTTGTTGGGCCTCCAAGTGCAGAGGTTTGTAGGACAGTAGCAAATTTCCCTCAAGTGGATGACCTAAGGTTTATCAATCCATGGGAGGCCTAGGATGAAGATGGTCTCTCTCAAACAACCCTGCAACCAAAGAGCAAAGAGTCTCTTGTGTCCCCAACACACCCAATACAATGGTAAATTGTATAGGTGCACTAGTTCGGCGAAGAGATGGTGATACAAGTGCAATATGGATAGTAGATATAGGTTTTTGTAATCTGAAAATATAAAAATAGCAAGGTAACTAATGATAAAAGTGAGCACAAACGGTATTGCAATGCGTTGAAACAAGGCCTAGGGTTCATACTTTCACTCGTGCAAGTCCTCTCAACAATAATAACATAATTAGTCACTCCAAAGTCACTAATAGCGGAGAACAGACGAAGAGATTATGGTATGGTACGAAACCACCTCAAAGTTATCCTTTCTGATCGATCTATTCAAGAGTCCGTAGTGAAATAACATGAAGCTATTATTTCCGTTCAATCTATCATAGAGTTCGTACTAGAATAAAACCTTAAGACACAAATCAACCAAAACCCTAATGTCACCTAGATACTCCAATGTCACCTCAAGTATCCTTGGGTATGATTATACGATATGCATCACACAATCTCAGATTCATCTATTCAACCAACACAAAGAACTTCAAAGAGTGCCCCAAAGTTTCTACCAGAGAGTCAAGACAAAAACATGTGCCAACCCCTATGCATAAGTTCATGAGGTCACGGAACTCGCAAGTTGATCACCAAAACATACATCAAGTGGATCACGTGATATCCCATTGTCACCATAGGTAAGCACATGCAAGACATACACCAAGTGTTCTCAAATCCTTAAAGACTCGATCCGATAAGATAACTTCAAAGGGAAAACTCAATTCATCACAAGAGAGTAGAGGGGGAGAAACATCATAAGATCCAAATATAATAGCAAAGCTCCCGATACATCAAGATCGTGCCGACTCAAGAACACGAGAGAGAGAGAGAGAGAGATCAAACACATAGCTACTGGTACATACCCTCAGCCCCGAGGGTGAACTACTCCCTCCTCGTCATGGAGAGCGCCGGGATGATGAAGATGGCCACCGGAGAGGGATTCCCCCCTCCGGCAGGGTGCCGGAACGGGTCTAGATTGGTTTTCGGTGGCTACGGAGGTTTCTGGTGGCGGAACTCCCGATCTATTGTGCTCCTCAATGTTTTTAGGGTATATGGACATATATATAGGTGAAAGAAGTCGGCCAGGGAAGCCACGAGGGGCCCACGAGGGTGGGGGCGCGCCCAGGGGTAGGGCGCGCCTCCCTGCCTCGTGGCTTCCTCGAAGCTTCCCTGACGTCTACTCCAAGTCCCCTGGATTGCTTCCGTTCCAAAAATAACTCTCCCGAAGGTTTCATTCCGTCTGGACTCCATTTGATATTCCTTTTCTTCGAAACACTGAAATAGGCAAGAAAACAGCAATTTGGGTTGGGCCTCCGGTTAATAGGTTAGTTCCAAAAATAATATAAAAGTGTATAATAGAGCCCATAAACATCCAAAACGGGTAATATAATAGCATGGAATGTTCTAAAAATTATCGATACGTTGGAGACGTATCAAGCATCCCCAAGCTTAATTCATGCTCGTCCTCGAGTAGGTAAATGATAAAAATAGAATTTTTGATGTGGAATGCTACCAAACATATTTATCCATGTAATTCTCTTTATTGTGGCAAGAATATTCAGATCCATAAGATTCAAGACAAAAGTTTAATATTGACATAAAATAATAATACTTCAAGCATACTAACAAAGTAATCATGTCTTCTCAAAATAACATGGCCAATGAAAGCTATCCCTAAAACATCATATAGTCTGGCTATGCTCTATCTTCATAACACAAAATATTTAAATCATGCACAACCCCGATGACAAGCCAAGCAATTGTTTCATACTTTTGATGTTCTCAAACTTTTTCAATCTTCACGCAATACATGAGCGTGAGCCATGGACATAGCACTATAGGTGGAATAGAATGGTGCTTGTGGAGAAGACAAAAAGGAGAAGATAGTCTCACATCAACTAGGCGTATCAACGGGCTATGGAGATGCCCATCAATAGATATCAATGTGAGTGAGTAGGGATTGCCATGCAACGGATGCACTAGAGCTATAAGTGTATGAAAGCTCAAAAAGAAACTAAGTGGGTGTGCATCCAACTCGCTTGCTCACGAAGACCTAGGGCATTTTGAGGAAGCCCATCGTTGGAATATACAAGCCAAGTTCTATAATGAAAGATTCCCACTAGTATATGAAAGTCACAACATAGGAGACTCTCTATCATGAAGATCATGGTTCTACTTTGAAGGACAAGTGTAGTAAAAGGATAGTAGCATTGCCCCTTCTCTCTTTTTCTCTCATTTTTTGTTTTTTTGTTTTTTTGGCCTTCTCTTTTTTTATCGCCTCTTTTTTTCTTTTTCCTTTTTTAGTCCGGAGTCTCATCCCGACTTGTGGGGAATCATAGTCTCCATCATCCTTTCCTCACTGGGACAATGCTCTAATAATGATGATCATCACACTTCTTTTTACTTACAACTCAAGAATTACAACTCGATACTTAGAACAAGATATGACTCTATATGAATGCCTCCGGCGGTGTACCGGGATGTGCAATGACTCATGAGTGACATGTATGAAAGAATTATGAAGGTGGCTTTGCCACAAATACAATGTCAACTACATGATCATGCAAAGCAATATGACAATGATGAAGCATGTCATAACAAACGAAACGGTGGAAAGTTGCATGGCAATATATCTCAGAATGGCTATGGAAATACCAAAATAGGTAGGTATGGTGGCTGTTTTGAGGAAGGTAAATGGTGGGTTTATGGTACCGGCGAAAGTTGCGTGGTACTAGAGAGGCTAGCAATGGTGGAAGGGTGAGAGTGCTTATAATCCATGGAATCAACATTAGTCATAAAGAACTCACATACTTATTGCAAAAATCTATTAGTTATCGAAACGAAGTACTAGGCGCATGCTCCTAGGGGGATAGATTGGTAGGAAAAGACCATCGCTCGTCCCCGACCTCCACTCATAAGGAAGACAATCAATAAATAAATCATGCTCCGACTTCATCACATAACGGTTCACCATACGTGCATGCTACGGGAATCACAAACTTCAACACAAGTATTTCTCAAATTCACAACTACTCAAATAGCATGACTCTAATATCACCATCTTCATATCTCAAAACAATTATCAAGTATCAAGCTTCTCTTAGTATTCAATGCACTTTATATGAAAGTTTTTATTATATCCCTCTTGGATGCCCATCATATTAGGACTAGTTTCATAACCAAAGCAAACTACCATGCTGTTCTAAAGACTCTCAAAATAATATAAGTGAAGCACGAGAGTTCATCTATTTCTTTAAAATAAAACCACCGCCGTTCTCTAAAACGATATAAGTGAAGCACTAGAGCAAATGACAAAGTACTCCAAAAGATATAAGTGAAGCTCAATGAGTAGTCGAATAATTATGCAACTATGTGAAGACTCTCTAACATTTAATAATTTCAGATCTTGGTATTCTATTCAAACATCAATCAAAACAAATTAAAATAAAATGATGTTCCAAGCAAAACACATATCATGTGGTGAATAAAAATATAGCTCCAAGTAAAGTTACCGATGAACGAAGACGAAAGAGGGGATGCCTTCCGGGGCATCCCCAAGCTTAGGCTCTTGGTTTTCCTTGAATATTACCTTGGGGTGCCTTGGTAATCCCCAATCTTAGGCTCTTTCCACTCCTTATTTCATAGTCCATCGAATCTTTACCCAAAACTTGAAAACTTCACAACACAAAACTTAACAGAAAACTCGTAAGCTCCGTTAGTATAAGAAAATAAATCACCACTTTTGGTACTGTTGTGAACTCATTCTAATTTCATATTGGTGTAATATATACTGTATTCCAACTTATCTATGGTTCATACCCTCCTATACTACTCATAGATTCATCAAAATAAGAAAAGAACACATAGAAAACAGAATCTGTCAAAAACAGAACAGTCTGTAGTAATCTGTATCAAACGTATACTTCTGGAACCCCAAAAATTCTAAAATAAATTTCCGGACGTGAGGAATTTATCTATTAATCATCTGCAAAAATAATTAACTAAATATAACTTTCCAATAAAAAAGGCAGCAAATCTCGTGAGCGCTAAAGTTTCTGTTTTTTACAGCATGATCTCAAAGACTTTCCCCAAGTCTTCCCAAAGGTTCTACTTGGCACAAACACTAATTAAAACATGGAGACACATCTAAACAGAGGCTAGATAAATTGTTTATTAATAAACAGGAGCAAAAATCAAAGAACAAAAATAAAATTGGGTTGCTTCCCAACATGCGCTATCGTTTAACGCCCCTAACTAGGCATGATGATTTCAATGATGCTCACATAAAGGATAAGAATTGAAACATAAAGAGAGTATCATGAAGAATATGACTAGAACATTTAAGTATAACCCACTTACTATGCATAGGGATTTTTTGAGCAAACAACTTGTGGGAACAAGAATCAACTTGCATAGGAAAGTAAAACAAGGATAACTTCAAGATTTTCGACACATAGAGAGGAAACTTGATATTATTGCAATATGTAAAAGCATATGTTCCTCTATCATAATAATTTTCAGTAGCATCATGAATTAATTCAACAATATAACCATCACATAAATCATTCTTTTCATGATCTACAAGCATAGAAATTTTATTACTCTCCACATAAGCAAAATTCTTCTCATTCGGAATAGTGGGAGTATCATAAGAAACTCAAATACTATAAATTGTTTCCATATTAAAAGAGAAATGTTCAGAAAAGGGTTAATCATAATCATGACAAGTTTTATAAATATAATCATCATTACTTTTTACAGCATAAGTATCATCACAATAATCATCATAAGTAGCAACTTTGTTCTCATCATAATCAATTGAAACCTCTTCTAAGATAGTGAAATCATTACTAAATAAAGTCATGACCTCTCCAAATCCACTTTCATAATTATCACAATAAGATTCAACATCCTCCAAAATAGTGGGATCATTACTTCCTAAAGTTGACACTCTTGCAAACCCACTTTCATCAATATAATCATCATAAGTAGGAGGCATGCTATCATCATAATAAATTTGCATATCAAAACTTAGGAGACTATAATTATCATCTTCATTAAACATAGCATCCCCAATCTTGGGACTAACATTAATTGCAGCAAATACATTCTCAAACATGTCATTCTCATCAAACATAGCAGCCCCAAGCTTGGGCTTTTTCATATCATAAGCATAATCACTCTCATCATTAATAGTATGGATAGCAGCAATAGTATAGCAATTATCACCATCACAATGAGTAATAGGAGCAACATTATTTGGGAGGGATACCTTTTCACCTTTGCTTCTCCATCTTTTCTTTTTCTTCTTCACATCATGTGTGGGTTTAACCCTCTTTTTTGAGCTCCTTATTAATGAGATTGGTTGAATAGAAGGCTCCTCCTCGTTACCTGATTCATCATAAGAAATAATAGGAGGATATTGGGAAGCCTCTTCCCCTTCATTAGTATTCTCTTCATCCTATATTTGTTTTCTTTTCTTTATGTAATGGGCAATATAAGGATTTTCAATGCAATTCACCGCACAATACATAAAAATTTCTTCTACATCAATATCGAGGAATTTCTCAAGGTTATATTCTGGAATATGCTTAGTTATACATTTCATTTCTTAATAACCCAAAAGCAAACTAAGTTCATTATGATGTGCAAGGGAAATCAAATCATCACAATTTTTGCACACGATATGATCATGAAACAATTTGCATTTGAGATTTAAATGACCATGTTCATTGCAAAGTTCATAAGTATGGTGAAGAAATTTTAAATTTTCAGCACAATCATCTAGCCTTTCTTGCAACCATTTAGTTTCCAAATACTTATGCCTCTTGCAAAATCTATCTTCCCTATTTGGTGTGTGCTTGCAAGTTCTATGTATTCCACAAAAGTTGACATGCTTATAAGAGACATTTTCATCATGAATAGTGCAATCATCATTAGTACTATGGATATTCAAAGAGTTCATACTAATAACATTGCAATCATGCTCATCATTCAAAGATTTAGTGCCAAACATTCTAATGCATTCTTCTTCTAACACTTTGGCACAATTATCGGAATCCTTATTTTCATGAAAGATATTAAAAAGATGAAGCATATGAGGTACCCTCAATTCCATTTTTTTGTAGTTTTCTTTTATAAACTAAACTAGTGATAAAACAAGAAACAAAAAGATTCGATTGCAAGATCTAAAGATATACCTTCAAGCACTAACCTCCCCGGCAACGGCGCCAGAAAAGAGCTTGATGTCTACTACACAACCTTCTTCTTGTAGACGTTGTTGGGCCTCCAAGTGCAGAGGTTTGTAGAACAGTAGCAAATTTCCCTCAAGTGGATGACCTAAAGTTTATCAATCCGTGGGAGGCGTAGGATGAAGATGGTCCCTCTCAAACCATCCTGCAACCAAATAGCAAAGAGTCTCTTGTGTCCCCAACACACCCCAATACAATGGTAAACTGTATAGGTGCACTAGTTCGGCGAAGAGATGGTGATACAAGTGCAATATGGATAGGAAGTATATGTTTCTGTAATCTGAAAATATAGAAACAACACGGTAACTAATGATAAAAGTGAGCACAGACGGTATTGCAATGCGTTGAAACAAGGCCTAGGGTTCATACTTTCACTAGTGCAAGTCCTCTCAACAATAATAACATAGTTGGATCATATAACAATCCCTCAACATGCAACAAAGAGTCACTCCAAAGTCACTAATAGCGTAGAACAAACGAAGAGATTATGGTAGGGTACGAAACCACCTCAAAGTTATCCTTTCTGATCGATCTGTTCAAGAGTCCGTAGTAAAATAACAAGAAGCTATTCTTTCCGTTCAATCTATCATAGAGTTCGTACTAGAATAACACCTTAAGACACAAATCAACCAAAACCCTAGTGCCACCTAGATACTCCAATGTCACCTCAACTATCTGTGGGTATGATAATACAATATGCATCACACAATCTCAGATTCATCTATTCAACCAACACAAAGAACTTCAAAGAGAGCCCCAAAGTTTCTACCGGAGAGTCAAGATGAAAACGGGTGCCAACCCCTATGCATAAGTTCATGAGGTCACGGAACTCGCAAGTTGATCACCAAAACATACATCAAGTGGATCACGTGATATCCCATTGTCACCACAGATAAGTGCTACCTCTTAAGCACTTGCATTGGTTTTCCCTTGAAGAGGAAAGGGTGATGCAGCAAAGTAGCGTAAGTATTTCCCTCAGTTTTTGAGAACCAAGGTATAAATCCAGTAGGAGGCCACGCATGAGTCCCTCGTACCTACACAAACAAATAAATCCTCGCAGTCAACGTGATAAGGGGTTGTCAATCCCTACACGGTCACTTACGAGAGTGAGATCTGATAGATATGATAAGATAATATTTTTGGTATTTTTATGATAAATATCCAGAGTAAAATAAAAGGCATGATCATGTATATAGGCATCACATCCGAGACAAGTAGACCGACTCCTGCCTGCATCTACTACTATTACTCCACACATCGACCGCTATCCAGCATGCATCTAGAGTATTAAGTTCATAAGAACAGAGTAACACTTTAAGCAAGATGACATGATGTAGAGGGATAAACTCATGCAATATGATATAAACACCATCTTGTTATCCTTGATGGCAACAATACAATACGTGCCTTGCTGCCCCTACTGTCACTGGGAAAGGACACTGCAAGATTGAACCCAAAGCTAAGCACTTCTCCCATTGCAAGAAAGATCAATCTAGTAGGCCAAACCAAACTGATAATTCGAAGAGACTTGCAAAGATAACCAATCATACATAAAAGAATTCAGAGAAGATTCAAATACTGTTCATAGATAAACTTGATCATAAACCCACAATTCATTGGTCTCAACAAACACACCACAAAAGAAGATTACATCGAATAGATCTCCATAAGAGAGGGGGAGAACTTTGTATTGAGATCCAAAAAGAGAGAAAAAGCCATCTAGCTAATAACTATGGACCCGAAGGTCAGAGGTAAACTACTCACACTTCATCGGAAGGGCTATGGTGTTGATGTAGAAGCCCTCCGTGATCGATGCCCCCTCCGACGGAGCTCCGGAAAAGGCCCCAAGATGGGATCTCGTGGATACAGAAAGTTACGGCAGTGGAATTAGGGTTTTGGCTCCGTATGTGGTAGTTTGGGGTACGTAGGTATATACAGGAGGAAGGAGTACGTCGGTGGAGCAACAGGGGGCCCACGCGGGTGGAGGGCGCGCTCGGGGGGGGAGGGGGTAGGCGCGCCCCCCTACCTCGTGGCCTCCTGGTTGATGTCTTGACGTAGGGTCCAAGTCCTCTGGATCACGTTCGTTCCGAAAATCACGTTCCCGAAGATTTCATTCTGTTTGGACTCCGTTTGATATTCTTTTTCTGCGAAACTCTGCAATAGGCAAAAAAATAGCAATTCTGGGCTAGGCCTCCGGTTAATAGGTTAGTCCCAAAAATAATATAAAAGTGTATAATAAAGCCCAATAATGTCCAAAACAGAATATAATATAGCATGGAGCAATCAAAAATTATAGATACGTTGGAGACGTATCAAGCATCCCCAAGCTTAATTCCTGCTCGTCCTCGAGTAGGTAAATGATAAAAATAGAATTTTTGATGTGGAATGCTACTTGGCATAATTTTAATGTAATTCTTCTTAATTGTGGTATGAATATTCAGATCTGAAAGATTCAAGACAAAAGTTCAATATTGACATAGAAATAATAATACTTCAAGCATAGTAACTAAGCAATTATGTCTCTTCAAAATAACATGGCCAAAGAAAGTTATCCCTACAAAATCATATAGTCTGGCTATGCTCTATCTTCACCACACAAAGTATTTAAATCATGCACAACCCCGATGACAAGCCAAGCAATTGTTTCATACTTTTGGTGTTCTCAAACTTTTTCAATCTTCACGCAATACATGAGCGTGAGCCATGGACATAGCACTTTAGGTGGAATGGAATGGTGGTTGTGGAGGAGACAAAAAAGGGGGAAGATAGTCTCACATCAACTAGGCGTATCAACGGGCTATGGAGATGCCCATCAATAGATATCAATGTGAGTGAGTAGGGATTGCCATGCAACGGATGCACTAGAGCTATAAGTATATGAAAGCTCAACAAAAGGAACTAAGTGGGTGTGCATCCAACTCACTTGCTCACGAAGACCTAGGGCATTTTGAGGAAGCCCATCATTGGAATATACAAGCCAAGTTCTATAATGAAAAATTCCCACTAGTATATGAAAGTGATAACATAGGAGACTCTCTATTATGAAGATCATGGTGCTACTTTGAAGCACAAGTGTGGTAAAAGGATAGTAGCATGGTCCCTTCTCTCTTTTTCTCTCATATTTTTTTATTTGGGCCTTTTCTTCTTCTTTTTTATGGCCTCTTTTTTTCGTCCGGAGTCTCATCCCGACTTGTGGGGGAATCATAGTCTCCATCATCCTTTCCTCACTTGGGACAATGCTCTAAAAATGATGATCATCACACTTTTATTTACTTACAACTCAACAATTACAACTCAATACTTAGAAAAAATTATGACTCTATGTGAATGCCTCCGGCGGTGTACCGAGATATGCCATGAATCAAGAGTGACATGTATGAAACAATTATGAACGGTGGCTTTGCCACAAATACAATGTCAACTACATGATCATGCAAAGCAATATGACAATGATGGAGCGTGTCATAGTAAACGGAATGGTAGAAAGTTGCATGGCAATATATCTCGGAATGGCTATGGAAATGCCATGATAGGTAGGTATGGTGGCTGTTTTGAGGAAGGTATATGGTGGGTGTTTGATACCGGCGAAAGGTGCACGGTATTAGAGAGGCTAGCAATGGTGGAAGGAAGAAAAGTGTGTATGAGCCATGGACTCAACCTTAGTCATAAAGAACTCATATACTTATTGCAAAAATCTACAAGTTATCAAAGCAAAGTATTACGCGCATGCTCCTAGGGGGATAGATTGGTAGGAAAAGACCATCGCTCGTCCCCGACCGCCACTCATAAGGAAGACAATCAATAAATAAATCATGCTCCGACTTCATCACATAACGGTTCACCATACGTGCATGCTACGGGAATCACAAACTTTAACACAAGTATTTCTCAAATTCACAACTACTCGACTAGCATACCTTTGATATCACTACCTCCATGTCTCAAAACAATCATCAAGCATCAAACTTCTCTTAGTATTCAACACACTCATAAGAAAGTTTTTACTAGTCTTGAATACCTAGCATATTAGGATTATTTTAAGTAAATTACCATGATATTTAAGACTCTCAAAATAATCTAAGTGAAGCATGAGAGAATAATAGTTTCTATAAAACAAAACCACCACCGTGCACTACAAGATATAAGTGAAGTACTAGAGCAAAAACTATATAACTCAAAAGATATAAGTGAAGCACATAGAGTATTCTAATAATTTCTGAATCATGTGTGTGTCTCTCAAAAGGTGTGTGCAGCAAGGATGATTGTGTTAAATTAAAAAGCAAATACTCAAATCATACAAGACGCTCCAAGCAAAACACATATCATGTGGTGAATAAAAATATAACTCCAAGTAAAGTTACCGATGGAAGTAGACGAAAGAGGGGATGCCTTCCGGGGCATCCCCAAGCTTTGGCTTTTAGGTGTCCTTAGATTATTTTGGGGTGCCATGGGCATCCCCAAGCTTAGGCTCTTTCCACTCCTTGTTCCATAATCCATCAAATCTTTCACCCAAAACTTGAAAACTTCACAACACAAAACCTAAAGTAGAAAATCCCGTGAGCTCCGTTAGCAAAAGAAAACAAAACACCACTTCAAGGTACTGTAATGAACTCATTCTTTATTTATATTGGTGTTAAACCTACTGTACTCCAACTTCTCTATGGTTTATAAACTATTTTACTAGCCATAGATTCATTAAAATAAGCAAACAACACACAAAAACAGAATCTGTCAAAAACAGAACAGTCTGTAGTAATCTGTAGCTAACGCAAGATCTGAACCCCAAAAATTCTAAAATAAATTTCTGGACGTGAGGAATTTATCTATTAATCATCTGAAAAAAGAATCAACTAAATATCACTTTCCAAATAAAAATGGCAGCAATTTTCGTGAGCGCTAAAGTTTTTGTTTTTTACAGCAAGATTAAAAAGACTTTCCCCAAGTCTTCCCAACGGTTCTACTTGGCACAAACACTAATTAAACACAAAAAACACAACCAAAACACAGGCTAGATAAATTATTTATTACTAAACAGGAGCAAAAATCAAGGAATAAAAATAAAATTGTGTTGCCTCCCAACAAGCGCTATCGTTTAACGCCCCTAGCTAGGCATAAAAGCAAGGATAGATCTAGGTATCTTTAGTTTTAGGGAAGAAAAGAGCAAACTTGCTATCTATGGAATTAATCTTTATATTTTGATAAAGAACATGGCTATTAATGGTAGAAGAAAGATTAAGTATGTTACGGAAATTTGTATCTAGGCTAGCCTTCATCTCTTTGATAGATTCGCTTTGGTAAGAGAGCAAAAGAGATGTAGATTCAACTTTCTCATTCATGGGGTGCCCAAATATGGTTTTCATATTTTCATAAGTGTCTACGGCATCCCCTTCAAGAAAACCTTCTTCAAATATAGAATTTAAGACATTCTTAAAAGAATAAGGTAGGGCATCATAAAAGCTTTTTAAGCAAATTTCAGTTTGGTATTGAGGCACATAGCTAGCCCTGATCCTTAATAGTCTATACCAAGCATCTTTCAAAGATTCATCAAGTAAATAATGAAAAATTCCAGAATCATCTTCATCAAAATTATGAAGATTCTCATTGATAACTCCGGTAGGTCTCTCCATAGCATCTTTATTTATGAGTTCAGCGAGAATAGAAGGATTGTCCAAAGTACTAAAACTCAGGAGAGAACTCCCAACCCTTTTTTATTCTGACATAGCGGAAGAAAGGTGAGCAGAAAAGAGAGGGCGAATAGAGAAAGAGAGGGAGGATGAAGAGAGAGAGGGCGAATAAAATGGCAAGGGTGAAGTGGGGGAGAGGAAAATGAGAGGCAAATGGCAAATAATGTAATGAGGGAGATAACGATTTGTGATGGGTACTTCGCATGTTGACTTTTGCGTAGACCTCCCCGGCAACGGCGAAATCCTTCTTGCTACCTCTTGAGCACTTGCGTTGGTTTTCCCTTGAAGAGGAAAGGGTGATGCAGCAAAGTAGCGTAAGTATTTCCCTCAGTTTTTGAGAACCAAGGTATCAATCCAGTAGGAGGCCACGCACGAGTCCCTCGCACCTACACAAACAAATAAATCCTACACGGTCACTTACGAGAGTGAGATCTGATAGATATGATAAGATAATATTTTTGGTATTTTTATGATAAAGATGCAAAGTAAAATAAAAGGCAATGAAAATAACTAAGTATTGGAAGATTAATATGATGGAAGATAGACCCGGGGGCCATAGGTTTCACTAGTGGCTTCTCTCAAGAGCATAAGTATTCACGGTGGGTAAACAAATTACTGTTGAGCAATTGACATAATTGAGCATAGTTATGAGAATATCTAGGTATGATCATGTATATAGGCATCACGTCCGAGACAAGTAGACCGACTCCTGCCTGCATCTACTACTATTACTCCACACATCGACCGCTATCCAGCATGCATCTAGAGTATTAAGTTCATAAGAACAGAGTAACGCTTTAAACAAGATGACATGATGTAGAGGGATAAACTCATGCAATATGATATAAACCCCATCTTGTTATCCTCGATGGCAACAATACAATACGTGCCTTGCTGCCCCTACTGTCACTGGGAAAGGACACCGCAAGATTGAACCCAAAGCTAAGAACTTCTCCCATTGCAAGAAAGATCAATCTAGTAGGCCAAACAAACTGATAATTCGAAGAGACTTGCAAAGATAACCAATCATACGTAAAAGAATTCAGAGAAGATTCAAATATTGTTCATAGATAAACTTGATCATAAACCCACAATTCATCGGTCTCAATAAACACACCGCAAAAGAACATTACATCGAATAGGTCTCCACAAGAGAGGGGGAGAACTTTGTATTGAGATCCAAAAAGAGAGAAAAAGCCATCTAGCTAATAACTATGGACCCGAAGGTCTGAGGTAAACTACTCACACTTCATCGGAAGGGCTATGGTGTTGATGCAGAAGCCCTCTGTGATCGATGCCCCCTCCGGCGGAGCTCCGAAAAAGGCCCCAAGATGGGATCTCGTGGATACAGAAAGTTACGGCAGTGGAATTAGGGCTTTGGCTCCGTATGTGGTAGTTTGGGGGTACGTAGGTATATATAGGAGGAAGGAGTACGTCGGTGGAGCAACAAGGGGCCCACGAGGGTGAAGGGCGCGCCCGGGGGGGTAGGCGCGCCCCCCTACCTCGTGGCCTCCTGGTTGATGTCTTGACGTAGGGTCCAAGTCCTCTGGATCACGTTCGTTCCGAAAATCACGTTCCCGAAGATTTCATTCCGTTTGGACTCTGTTTGATATTCTTTTTCTGTGAAACTCTACAATAGGTAAAAAAACAGCAATTCTGGGCTGGGCCTCCGGTTAATAGGTTAGTCCCAAAAATAATATAAAAGTGTATAATAAAGCCCAATAATGTCCAAAACAGAATATATAGCATGGAGCCATCAAAAATTATAGATACGTTGGAGACGTATCAATAAGCACATGCAAGACATACATCAAGTGTTCTCAAATCCTTAAAGACTCAATCCGATAAGATAACTTCAAAGGGAAAACTCAATTCATCACAAGGTAGTAGAGGGGGAGTGATACGTCTCCAACGTATCTATAATTTTTGATTGCTCCACGCTATATTATCTACTGTTTTGGACATTATTGGGCTTTATTATCCACTTTTATTATTTTTGGACTAACCTATTAACCGGAGGCCCAGCCCAGAATTGTTGTTTTTGCCTATTTTAGGGTTTCGAAGAAAAGGAATATCAAACGGAGTCCAAACGGAATGAAACCTTCGGGAACATGATTTTCTCACCGAACATGATCCAGGAGACTTGGACCCTACGTCAAGAAACAAAGGAGGAAACCACGAGGTAGGGGGCGCGCCTACCCCCCCTCCCCCCCCCCGCGCGCGCCCTCCACCCTCGTGGGCCCCCTGTTGCTCCACCTACGTACTCCTTCCTCCTATATATACCTACGTACCCCCAAATGATGAGATACGGAGCCAAAACCCTAATTCCACCGTCGTAACTTTCTGTATACACGAGATCCCATCTTGGGGCATGTTCCGGAGCTCCGCCGGAGGGGGCATCCATCACGGAGGGCTTCTACATCAACACCCTAGCCTCTCCGATGAAGTGTGAGTAGTTTACCTCAGACCTTCGGGTCCATAGTTATTAGCTAGATGGCTTCTTCTCTCTTTTTGGATCTCAATACAATGTTCTCGCCCTCTCTTGTGGAGATCTATTTGATGTAATCTTCTTTTTGCGGTGTGTTTGTTTAGACCGATGAATTGTGGGTTTATGATCAAGATTATCTATGAACAATATTTGAGCCTTCTCTAAATTCTTTTATGTATGATTGGTTATCTTTGCAAGTCTCTTCGAATTATCAGTTTGGTTTACCCTACTAGATTGATCTTTCTTGCAATGGGAGAAGTGCTTATCTTTGGGTTCAATCTTGCGGTGTCCTTTCCCAGTGACAGTAGGGGCAGCAAGGCACGTATTGTATTGTTGCCATCGAGAATAACAAGATGGGTTTTTTTTATCATATTGCATGAATTTATCCCTCTACATCATGTCATCTTGCTTAAGGCGTTACTTTGTTTTCATGAACTTAATACTCTAGATGCATGCTGGATAGCGGTCGATGAGTGGAGTAATAGTAGTAGATGCAGGCAGGAGTTGGTCTACTTGTCTCGGACGTGATGCCTATATACATGATCATACCTAGATATTCTTATAACTATGCTCAATTATGTCAATTGCTCAACAGTAATTCGTTCACCCACCGTAAAATACTTATGCTCTTGAGAGAAGGCACTAGTGGAACCTATGGCCCCCGGGTCTATCTTCATCATATTATTCTTCCAATACTTAGTTATTTCCTTTCCTTTTTACTTTGCTTTTATTTTACTTTGCATCTTTATCATAAAAATACCAAAAATATTATCTTATCATATCTATCAGATCTCACTCTCGTAAGTGACCGTGAAGGGATTGACAACCCCTTATCGCGTTGGTTGCGAGGAGTTATTTGTTTTGTGCAGGTACTAGGGATTTGCGTGCAGCATGGTACTGGATTGATACCTTGGTTCTCAAAAACTGAGGGAAATACCTACGCTACTTTGCTGCATCATCCTTTCCTCTTCAAGGAAATCCAACGTAGTGCTCAAGAAGTTGCAAGAAGAATTTCTGGCGCCGTTGCCGGGGAGGTTCGCGCAAGTCAAGATTTGACTCCCGACAACGAGCCATTTCTGGTGCCGTTGCCGGGGAGTCTACGCAAAATTCAACATACCAAGTACCCATCACAACCCTTATCTCCCGCATTACATTATTTGCCATTTGCCTCTCATTTTCCTCTCCCAACTTCACCCTTGCCGTTTTATTTGCCCTCTCTTCTCGCTCGCCTTTCTTTCGCCATGTCTTGTAACATCCCAAATTTTCAATTTGGAATGTTATACATAGTCATCCATGCATATCATATTTTTATTTTCCTTTTCGTCTCGCGATCCTCGAAATCCTAAGCAACTCAAGGATCCTCGGAGAGAATTGGGGATTTCCCCGGTTTTCATATTTGATTTTTATCAAATCTGAAATGAGGATTTTGGTTTTAATTATTTTTCTCCCTGAAAATATTTCATATTAAAAATATATGAGAGGAGATAATATGACTTCTCCAAGATAATTTAAATATTGGAGGAAAAATATTGAAATCAAATATTTGTTTTATTTGGATTTTATTGCAATTTTGTTTGCATTAGAAAAATTGCACGTTTTTCAAAATTGCATTTTAGGGCCAAGAAAATGTTCATCTTGTTCTAAATAATTTATTTAGACGGTGAAATTTTGTTTTGGCATTTTTAGATTTTTATTTTTTTATGATTTTTTTCTGTCGGTGGAATTATTAAAAAAAAGAGTTCCCGCGCCCGACTGGGCCTAAGGCCCAGCCGAGCCAGGCCGCCGCCGCCTCCTGCGCACTCCGCCGCCGCCGACTCGGACTTGGAGTCTGAGCCGAACTCTTCTCCGCCGCGCCTTGCCCCCTCCTCCAAGACGCCGCCCCCGCCCCTCCTATAAGCCGCCACCCCGCCGCCCCAAACCCCTACCCCACCGCCGCCCGCAGCCACTGCCGCCTGCGCAGCCGCCGGCGCCCGCGCCAGCCGCCGCCGCCACTTGCCGCCGCTGCCCCGCCGCCGTGCCTCGCCGGAGCCCCTCGCCGGAGGGAGCCGCCGGATCCGTCGCCGGTTTTATTTTTTTTAGAACCGTTCGTTTTTTTAGAAAACCCTAGATTCGTTTTTTCGGATCGCCGGTTTTTCTCGGTTCTTCTAGTTAGCGGACGTTCGTCCATACATTCGTTTTAACAAACGGTGTTCGCCCGTTAGTTACAGCTAACGAACGCTCGTTCGTTAGTCTGTTCGTCAGTTTTCTTTTATCGGATTTATTCCGCGATTTTTCTGATCGTGATTTCTGATCCGATCTTAGTTTCTATTTTTCTTTTCGCTCCTTAGTCGGAATCAGGCGATTCAAGCACCTAGAGTTTCGTCTCGAAACCCTCTTTCCGTTTAGCCAACTTAAATAAGCTTTTGCTACTATAAAATTTGACCTAGGTGCAGATTAGTAAACGAAGTCTCTCTTTTTCGCCGTTTGAGTTTCGTTGCTTCGTTTGATTTGATTCTTTTGCGAACCGGAGCTCTTAAGTTGAACCTTCTAGTCAACCCCTTCTATTTGAGTTGTTGGTTGTGCATCTTGCTTGTTGCTTATGTATGTTATTGTTTGTTTGCGATAGAACACCCGGAGTGCGAAGCATGCTACTACGAGTCCTTAGGTTTCGCAGACCGTCAGCAAGGCAAGTAACACTTTGGTCATATCCCTTTTATCACCCAATTTTTATGCATTAGTTCCAATCCTCAAACATTGCATGGTTAGGATGTCATTAACATGTGGGTTGGGAAGTAGTTGATGAGGTAGAACCTATTACCCTGTTACATTCTAACCCTTGGGATTTACTTCTACGCGTTGCTTATATTGTTATGCTATGCTATGCTCGTAGACGTGGTTTGGGTTTGAGTGAAATCCATGACAGATGTGAGAGTGTTAATTATTGGTTCAACTTAAGGTGGCAACTTAAATTAACATCTGGGTGGTTTGAGGCACCTGGAGTATCCAGTGTTGCCTGTATTTTTGGAAATCCCAGAGTACCCGTGTGATCTTCCTATGGACCGCCACCCAGGCTCAAAGGGAACTGAGATGATTCATGCTAGAAACTTCTGTGTGCAGCCACAAGATATTATGGGCTCTAGCATAGTTGAGTAAGTTACGTGAAGCTCTTGAAGAGGCAGATCAGCAGGTAGTGGGATGTAGGTTTGGTATGGTCTATCCGAAGTAGAGAGTTAATGTTTCTGAAAGACTGTGTCTCGGTCAGCCGTTTCTCAAACACCCTGTAGTGCAAGAAATCCAATGGAGGCGATCGAGTCTTGTGGGGAAAAGTGCGCAAACCTCTGCAGAGTGTATAATCTAATCATGGTTAGTCGTGTCCCCGGTTATGGACAATTCTTGAGTATCTAGTATTTGGGTTATCACATGTATCTCATCACTCTTAATTAATACTGTTGGTGTTAATCACTTTAATTGGGATTGAGTTGGAGGAACCTTCTCAATGATGTTTCAACTACCATGATAGTTAAACTAAAATCTATTCCTTTGTTGTAGGGGAAAATTGCCTTTTCGCAAAATTGTAACTATAGAGCTTTCCACCAGCCAAATATGCATGTAGTGATAGCATTATTCTGTTCTTCCTTACTGTGTTACTTTGCCAGCATATTCCATGTGCTGGCCCGTTTTTGGGCTGCAATGTATTATGTTGCAGACTTTTCAGATGAGGAGTAACGTTCGTTAGGTCGTTGCCGTGCAGCTCAGCTGTAGCGACCCGACCCGAATGGATCAAGTCTCTGTGCTTAAGTGTCATCCCTGGATCAGTATGCTGACACACACAGTACTCGAGGATTTATAACAGAGGTAAATCACATGTAAAAAGTAACATAAATACTATTACCTCAATCCAAATAGCGGAAGTAACAAGGTTGTGGATTCCCATCAACACCAACGGCAAAGTTGAGTGTAGAAAATGTAACCCTAACGTACCACTTACTCGTCGTAAGATTCCTGCAACATGAGACGTTGCAGCCACAAAGGGTCAGTACATTGAATGTACTGGCAAATTCACACCATAGAGAGAAATGATGAACAATGGCTATCACTACATGCATATTTGGCTGGTGGAAAAGCTCTATGGTTATAGTTTTTGCGAAAAGCCAATTTTTCCCTTCTACAAAGGAATAAATTTTATTTAACTATCATGGTGGTTGTTAAACATTGAGAATGGTTGACAGCATTCTCAATCCCAATTAAATAACATCATTAAACCCAACAAACTTAATTTAAAGTAACGTGATGAGATTCACATGATAATCCAAGTACTAGATACTCAAGATGTCCATAACCGGGGACACGGCTAATCATGATTAGTTTATACACTCTGCAGAGGTTTGCGCACTTTTCCCCACAAGACTCGATCTCCTCCGTTGGATATCTCGCACTGCATGGTGTTTGAGAAATGGATGACCGAGACATAGTCTTTCAGAAGCGTTTGCACCTTACGATGGGTAGACCGTACCACCTACAACCCCTACATCTGCTAGTCTACCACTGTAAGAGTTCACACGACTTAACTAGTCTACCACTGTAAGAGTTCACACGACTTAATCAACTATGCTAGAGCCCATAATAGCTTGTGGCTGCACACGGAAGTTTCTAGCATGAATAATCTTATGATCCCTTTGAGCCTGGGTGGCGAACCATAGGAGGATCACACGGTAACCTTGGGATCTCCTAGGACAACACTGGTATATCCCCAGGTGTCTGGGCAAGTCCACTGGTATATCCCCAGGGTGCCCCAACCAATCCACCCAGATGTGTATTAAAGTAGCCACCTTAAGTTAAACCTTAGTTAACAATAATCCCTCACATCTGTCATGAAATACTCTCAAAACCCAATCCACGTCTACGAGCATAGCATGGCAACGTAAGCATAACGTAATAGTAACTCCCAAGGGTTTGATAATAAGCAGGTAAAAGTCTCTACCTCGTCATCTACTTCCCAACCCACAAGTTAATGACATCCTAACCATGTAGTGTTTGAGGATTGGAACTAATGCATAAAAATGGGTGATAAAGAGTATGATCAAAGTATGAACTTGCCTGCAATGTTGATGAAGATGATTCGCACTCAAAACTCTTGATAGCTCTACTCGTCACACTACGTCAATCTATCGTAAGCAAGCAATAGTAACCACACATAAGCAATCACTCAAAGATCGGAGGAACAAAGAAAACAATTCGAAAATTAAAACCAAGCAAATAACTCTTGCATCATAAAACAATTTCTAACAGTACCAAAATTATGTGAATTTGGCTTTATTAGAATGTTTAGGTCAAGAGCTTCGATTTGCAAAAAGAATCAACTGAAACGGAGCTACGAAACTCAAGTTATGATCAAACGAAGTTTGAATTCAAATCTGATCTAATTCAAATTTTAAACTTTTCAAAAACATGTTTGAGTTGGATTACTGGATAGAGGAGATCATAACGAAGACGTGAGCGTTGGTTTCGTTTGATTTGGACTAATGAGAAAAAAATTATGAGTGTTTGAAGTCCAGGGGCTAATCTGTAAATAAAATATCTACAAAGAAGTCCCTGTCTAAAACTAATAGAAAAGGAAAAGACTAAAAAGCGAACGTTGGTTTTCTAAACCTATGCAGCGAACGCTCTCTAAAAAAACCTAACAAAAAAATAAAACCGGCTAAACCGAAGAAAACCTAAAGAATAAATCGACCGGTTGGTTTTATACCGGTTCACGTCGGTTCGTACGAAACCGGCGGCGGCTCGATGGGGAAACTGGCGACGGCGGTTCGGCGAGGTGGTGGACTCCGGCGAGCTCGGCGCGGCAACAGCAGCGGGCGGGCGGCGTCGGAGGCGGCGGGGCCGTGGGCGGCAGGCGAGGGCGGAGCAGCGCGGGCGGTGGCGCTAGCAGGGCGGCGCAGGCGAGCACGGCGCGGCGGCGAAGCAAGGCGGCGCGGCGCGGATCTGCGGGTGCGCGGCGGCGAGATGCGGAGGGCGGCGCGACAGCTGGGAGGAGAGGGGGTCCGGCCTCGCCATTTATAGGCAGGGCGGCGGACGGCTTGCGGAGGGGGCGCCGAGGCCGTGCGGCGCCGGACTCCGGGAGAGTCCCGGTCGGGGACGATGGGCGAGGTGGCGCGGAGCTGGCCTTGGCCTGGCTTCGCTGGGCCGGCCTAGTCGGATTTTTTTTGAAAATTTTTTCGAGACAAATAAAAATAATAAAAGCAAAATAAATAAAATATTATATAGGCATATAATATATCAAATTTTTCGGAAAAAGATTTTCTACGACATGAACATTTTTTAGCATTAAATGAAATTCACACAAATTCAGATAAAACAAAGAGTGCTACTGGTCTATTAAAATCCAACAAAAATCATTTTAAAAATACCAAAATGATTTCAAATTAATTTTTCTCCAATTTTCTGTTGTAGGGAATCATGTTACCCTATTTTCCATATATTTTATTTTTGGAGAAAAATAATTTGAATAAAACTCAAATAACTCCAAATTGAAAATAAATTCAAAAGAACTTTGAATTTGATCCTTTGAAACTCCCAACTCATATTTCATATAATTTGAAGAAGTCATTTTCATATAATTTGAAGAAGTCATTTTATCTCCTCTCGTGAAAATCATTGAGTTGCTTAAAGTTTCTGAATTGAAATATTTCCAAATGAAATTCAATTATTTTCAAATACCATTTCATTTAAAAATGGAAGAAGTCATATCATCTTCGCTCAAGGGTTTTGTATTTGAAAAGAATTTGAATTCACGGAGATCAGAAAGCAAATATGAAAGTTTGGGAAAGTCCTTTTATTCCCTCTCATTTAACTTCCAAAAGTTTCGAATTTCACTCACTTTCAGTCAATCAATCAAACAGTCAATCAAATCTATCTGTTCATTATACCATTCCAAAATTTAGAGTTTTGGGATGTTACAAACCTACCACCCTTAAAATGAATCTCGTCCTCGAGATTCGGAGAGGCTAGAAAGAAATAGGTTAGGGTTTGGGGGTCTCCTCAATATCCATCGATCATCACAGGGGTCTGGGGTGCTACCTCCCTTAAAAGCATGGTTACGGTTCCCTCGAAACTCATATACTTCATCCAGATTGTTAACAGTGTCGGTCTTCTTAGATCTTCAGGATAATTCCTTATCCAGGCTCTTCCGGTAGTGGCATAACCTTACCACAATTTTTCTATCCTTTCATCTTGGTAAGGTTCTTCCGAGATTGGGTCTTCTTAGCTAACGGGTCTGGCGCCAAAACTAAACAACTATCGATATCTCATGGTGGTCAACAATTTGTGGTTTCTCCTGCAGGAAATGGGTCTGGGTGATCCTCACCGTATAACCTACGGTTGGCAAAGCTGCCTTGTACAAGGGAAAAATACCTATACCATTCTAAGGCTTAAACAAGGTTTTGATCGTCGTCTCTCTACTATAGGTAAGTCACTCAGATTTACCATCCCACATAGCAAGGCGAATAATAAGAGTAAGTTGGTATGGTGATCAATCCATCCCGCACCCAAATCATTACCCTGTATACGGTTTAGTGAATCTCGCATTCTAACACTCGGTCATGCTCACAAGCATTGCAGAATTTCTCTTGTCGACGAACCAAGTTCGATTAAATCCATTAATTCTGCAAGCCAAACAAACATCTATCGTTCCTTCACAACTCTCAGGTTTTGCGTTACTCCTATAAAATCGTCTACCGATAAAATTGTAACTTCTTCCAGGGTTTTTCCTTCAGCAAGAATGTGCTTGCTTCTTGGCAGGTCCTGGGGCCTGTGGGTTATGGCCCATCTCATCATTTGAAATCCTTGAACTCATCCTCGGGGCAACGGATCATTATTCCAACTTCCAACTTCGTAGTATTCTTTAGATCTATCCAATTGTACTATCTTTCTTCCTTCTATTGGCACCAAACTAGGACATGATTACTCAGACTCATCATGGAATTTCCCTTGATCCATATCTCCAACATCATACCTCCTTTATATCCAATAGTGATTCATCTCTTCATCCTCGTGGGTTATCCCACATACCGAGATAAAAACTTATACTTATGAAGTCCATATTCCACTTCGTGGAACATCGTTATCCTTTCTAGGGTCAAGCGTCCTTACAGGGGAATAGTGGCCATCTCTGCATGGCACTTCTTCAACTGGGAAACGTGAAGCACATCATGAACTTCCGACAGTCCTTCGGGTGACTCCAACTTGTTGGCCACTTCTCCCATACGCTCCAAAACTCGGTATGGTCCTACAAATCTCGGGGCTAAATTTTCCTTAACTCCAAATCATTTAACTCCCCGCAGAGGGGACACACGAGGACATGCTCTGTCTCCAATTTCATAGACTACCTCCTTGCGTTTTTAAGTCTACATAACTCTTCTGCCTGGACTGAGCTACCTTCAGTCTATCTCGAATCAACTTAACATTCTCTTCTGACTCCTTGATCACATTTGGTCCAAACAACTGACGGTCTCCAACTTCATCCCACACACTCTTGGGGTATCACACATATCAAGACAAAACTAGTATTCATTTTGTCCGAAATCCACTCAGTGGGGTATCCTTATCTTTTCCAGGGGTCAAGGGTTCTTACAGGGTACTACCACCCTTAAAATGCACAAATCTTCCATATACTATATTTCTCATATCCTCATAATGGCCAAAATTCTTCTTCATAGAGTAACAACTCATAAAATCCATATCAGTACCAACGATGCTAACTTTATTCATTCTCAAATGATTACAATCTCTCGCTTTTCCATTACATGTCTCAACTCAACACCTCAATATAAAATAAAATGTTCTCACTTCTACTACTCCATTTCCTTTGTTGCAAACTCAACTATCTAGCACAAGTTTCCTTCTCCTTGGGGCATTCTCTGGCAAAGTGCCCTGCTCCATTACAACTAAAACATATTACTTCTGGCAAGTATCGAGGTTTCCTTTTTGGGCAACTGTTGAGGTAGTGCCCTGACTCCTTGCACCTGTAACAGGTGATATGACTCAGGTTCCTCCTGGGCTCCAATCGGTTTCTCTTCCTAGACTTTTCCATTCCAATTAGGGCTTCTATTTCCCGTGGATCATATTCTATTTCCTCTGTCAGGAATTCTATTAGATCCCCATTCAAACAATTTTGGAAGATGTGTCCTTCTTCTCCACATGAATAGCAAGACTTAGTGCAGGGTTTACTCGGGTCTTCTTTAGGTGTGTCCTCCATCTCTTCCTTCATCACAGCTTCTTCTAAAATTTCCATGAGGGCTCCTTTCATTACTTCTTTCTTCTGCTGGATGGTTCGTTGTACCATGGGGTAAATGTGACACTAAGCAGGATAGTGGGTAGTCCCTTCACACAAGAAACAAGTAATCTGCCTAGTTGGGCATTCTTCAACTGGGTGACTCCCTTCAAAATTAGGGCATTCATCCTTGTGTTCTTTACGGGTGTGTCCTATTTCTCCACAAATCTTGCATGCACAAGGTTTCTTCATATCCTTTCCATAAGGCTTCAATTTCTGGGACACAAGCTGAGACTTTGGCAGAGTCAACTCAAATTCTTTCCAAGTGGTTACTCCTTGCCATCCATTGATGGTTTGGTACATTCTCCACCAAGTAGCAGCACCTCTTTCAAAGCACCGAAGAGCATGCTGGATCATATCCTTTCCAACTATAGGGTTATTCTTCATGTGATCCACCATGTGTTCTGAATCCATTGGTCCGTCTCCAATTGACTCATCGGTCCAGAAAATATAAGCTCATCTTCATTCATCCTCTATTGGGTCCATGGGTTTGGGGTGAGATAAGAGAGATAGAGAGGGATGCACACAATACAAACAAAAGTTTTGAAAAGACAGATTTTTGTTGTGGCTGTCGAAAAACATCAAACAAATGACAGCTCACAAACATCGCATCTAACGTAGGTATATAACAGGGGTTTGGTCTTCTAAAGGTCAATAAATCTTCAACGTCGTCTAACTCTTCAAGTCTTGTTCATGCCTCCAATGGCTTCTTCCGATCATGCTTGTCTTTCTCAAGTTCTTTTGCTAGATCAACTCTATTGACGCGAAGTCTCTCGTGACATCCCTTTAATATTCCGGAGTTGCATTTCAACTTCTAGGTTTCAACATCCTTCACATGAACCATGGTCATACTGTCCTTCAGTTCCTGACAAATCTCCGGTATCTCGAGGTTGTAACTCCTCCAGCTTGGCTACTCTCATCTTCAGGGTCCTGAATTCCTCATGAAATACTTCCTTGTCTAATACGACTTCCTGGAGCTCCATTTTAAACTTCTTGATGTACTACTCCAGATCCTGGTGATACACCGACTAAGGTTAAAACTTCATCTTTGCTGATAGATGCTCCATCAACCTTCTACCATCCAATCCATTCTGAAGAAATGCATCCTTAACTCAGCATGGTGACAATAGCATCAGTGGGCGATGACATCATGGATAACCGTGTTTCTGCTCTTGTCATTCCCATGAGCTATCATTCCATAGTTGATATCTCCTGCCTTAGGGTTTTCTTTGACAAAACTTCGAGTTCTCATGCTCCTTGTTTCAGTCTTTCTCCGATACACCTTGATCTCGGGTATTGACAACTTCCATAGCCTGCCAAGTTCCATAAGGGTAGCCTTCCTAGGTCATACAAATCTGGGAATTCTTCAGAGCCTTCAAATTCTACTTGTCTTTGGTTTTCAACCATTGTAGTTTCCATTATTCAGATGCACGGGAAATACTCTTCATTCTGATTTGGTCTTAGTTGTCCGATATCTTGTACTTCTTGGAGTGGTCTCATCAGTCGAATCTTCGTGTGGTCAAAAGGGGAAAGGGGTATGGTCTCACTAAAGGGAATTTTTGAATAAGCTCAGAAGAGAAGGGAGGTAAAAGATCTTTTAGAAAGGGAAAGTTGTAGAGAAAAATCGTTGCTATGGGCTTGCCAGTTTCTAGGGTCACGTCCTATAGTCAACATGTGCTCTGATACCATCTTGTAGCGACCCGACCCGAATGGATCAAGTCTCTGTGCTTAAGTGTCATCCCTGGATCAGTATGCTGACACACACAGTACTCGAGGATTTATAACAGAGGTAAATCACATGTAAAAATTAACGTAAATACTATTACCTCAATCCAAATAGCGGAAGTAACAAGGTCGTGGATTCCCATCAACACCAACGGCAAAGTTGAGTGAAGAAATCGTAACCCTAACGTATCATTTACTCGTCGTAAGATTCCTGCAACATGAGACGTTGCAGCCACAAAGGGTCAGTACATTGAATGTACTGGCAAATTCACACCATAGAGAGAAATGATGAACAATGGCTATCACTACATGCATATTTGGCTGGTGGAAAAGCTCAATGGTTATAGTTTTTGCGAAAAGCCAATTTTTTCCCGCTACAAAGGAATAAATTTTATTTAACTATCATGGTGGTTTTTGAACATTGAGAATGGTTGACAACATTCTCAATCCCAATTAAATAACATCATTAAACCCAACAAACATAATTTAAAGTAACGTGATGAGATTCACATGATAATCCAAGTACTAGATACTCAAGATGTCCATAACCGGGGACACGGCTAATCATGATTAGTTTATACACTCTATAGAGGTTTGCGCACTTTTCCCCACAAGACTCGATCTCCTCTGTTGGATATCTCGCACTGCATGGTGTTTGAGAAACGGATGACCGAGACATAGTCTTTCAGAAGCGTTTGCACCTTATGATAGGTAGACCGTACCACCTACAACCCCTACATCTCTAGTCTACCACTGTAAGAGTTCACACGACTTAATCAACTATGCTAGAGCCCATAATAGCTTGTGGCTGCACACGGAAGTTTCTAGCATGAATAATCTTATGATCCCTTTGAGCCTGGGTGGCGAACCATAGGAGGATCACACGGTAACCTTGGGATCTCCTAGGACAACACTGGTATATCCCCAGGTGTCTGGGCAAGTCCACTGGTATATCCCCAGGGTGCCCCAACCAATCCACCCAGATGTGTATTAAAGTAGCCACCTTAAGTTAAACCTTAGTTAACAATAATCCCTCACATCTGTCATGAAATACTCTCAAAACCCAATCCACGTCTACGAGCATAGCATGGCAACGTAAGCATAACGTAATAGTAACTCCCAAGGGTTTGATAATAAGCAGGTAAAAGTCTCTACCTCGTCATCTACTTCCCAACCCACAAGTTAATGACATCCTAACCATGTAGTGTTTGAGGATTGGAACTAATGCATAAAAACTGGGTGATAAAAGGGATATGATCAAAGTGTGAACTTGCATGCAATGTTGATGAAGATGATTTGCACTCAAAACTCTTGATAGTTCTACTAGTCACACTCCGGTCAATCTATCGTAAGCAAGCAATAGTAACCACACATAAGCAATCACTCAAAGATCGGAGGGAACAAAGAAAACAATTCAGAAAATGTTAAAACCAAGAAAATAACTCTTGCATCATAAAACAATTTCTAAAAGTACCAAAATTATATGAATTTGGCTTTATTAGAATGTTTAGGTCAAGAGCTTCGATTTGCAAAAAGAATCAACTGAAACGGAGCTACGAAACTCAAGTTATGATCAAACGAAGTTTGAATTCAAATCTGATCTAATTCAAATTTTAAACTTTTCAAAAACATGTTTGAGTTGGATTACTGGATAGAGGAGATCATAACGAAGACGTGAGCGTTGGTTTCGTTTGATTTGGACTAATGAGAAAAAAATTATGAGTGTTTGAAGTCCAGGGGCTAATCTGTAAATAAAATATCTACAAAGAAGTCCCTGTCTAAAACTAATAGAAAAGGAAAAGACTAAAAAGCGAACGTTGGTTTTCTAAACCTATGCAGCGAACGCTCTCTAAAAAAACCTAACAAAAAAATAAAACCGGCTAAACCGAAGAAAACCTAAAGAATAAATCGACCGGTTGGTTTTATACCGGTTCACGTCGGTTCGTACGAAACCGGCGGCGGCTCGATGGGGAAACTGGCGACGGCGGTTCGGCGAGGTGGTGGACTCCGGCGAGCTCGGCGCGGCAGCGACAGCAGCGGCGGGCGGCGTCGGAGGCGCGGGGCGGGGCCGTGGGCGGCAGGCGAGGGCGGCGAAGCAAGGCGGCGGCGGCACGGATCTGCGGTGTTCGGCGGCGCGGGCGGCGAAGCAAGGCGGCGGCGGCGCGGATCTGCGGTGTGCGGCGACGGCGAGATGCGGACGGCGGCGGCGCGACAGCGGGGAGGAGAGGGGGTCCGGGCCTCGCCATTTATAGGCTAGGGGCGGCGGACGACTTGCGGGAGGGGGCGCCGAGGCCGTGGCGGTGCCGGACTCCGGGGAGAGTCCCGATCGGGGACGATGGGCGAGGTGGCGCGGAGCTGGGTCTTGGCCTGGCTTCGGCTGGGCCGGCCCAGTCGGATTTTTTTTTGAAAAAACATTTCCAGACAAATAAAAATAATAAAAGCAAAATAAATAAAATATTATATAGGCATATAATATATCAAAATTTTCAGAAAAAGATTTTCTACGACATGAACATTTTTATAATTAATAAAATTCACACAAATTCAGATAAAACAAGAGTGCTACTGGTCTATAAAATTCAACAAAAATCATTTTAAAAATACCAAAATGATTTCAAATTAATTTTTCTCCAATTTTCTAATGTAGGGAATCATGTTACCCTAATTTCCATATATTTTATTCTTGGAGAAAAATAATTTGAATAAAACTCAAATAACTCCAAATTGAAAATAAATTCAAAAGAACTTTGAATTTAATTCTTTGAAACTCCCAACTCATATTTCATATAATTTGAAGAAATCCTTTTATCTTCTCTCATGAAAATCATTGAGCTGCATGAAGTTTATGAATTGAAATATTTCCAAATGAAATCCAATTATTTTCAAATACCCTTTCATTTAATTTAAATGGAAGAAGTCATATCATCTTCGCTCAAGGGTTTTGTATTTGAAAAGAATTTGAATTCATGGAGATCAGAAAGCATATGAAAGTTTGGGAAAGTCCTTTTATTCCCTCTCATTTAACTTTCAAAAGTTTTGAATTTCACTCACTTTCAGTCAATCAATCAAACAGTCAATCAAATCTATTTGTTTATTATAACATTCCAAAATTTAGAGTTTTGGGATGTTACATCAGCTATGCCGTTGGAGTTAATGGACTCACTTTATCTTCCAAGCCTTCCGCTGTTATCCTATTAGATGGCCTTAAGCCATATTATTGTAATAAGTTCTCTTTTGAGACATTCGATGTAATAAGTGTGTGATTGCCACTCTGTTATAAATCCTTCGAGTACTGTGTGTGTCAGCATTACCGATCCAGGGATGACACTGGAGCACAGAGACTTGACCATCTGAGGTAGGGTCATTACAAGATGGTATCAGAGCACACGCTGAGTGTAGGACACGACCCCTAAGATAAACCCTAGGTCACACTTCTCTACTCTTTTCTGACTTCTCTCCATTTTCTACTCTTTAGGATGGCAGAGATGAAGAACAAGTTTGCGCAACCATATGAAGACACACCTTTTGGATGCCACTTGAAGGAAGCCACTAGGTACTTGAATATAGGAATACCAAGCTTCACCGGAACATACAACGCCACTTTACCTGAAGAGGAGCGCTGGATGGTTCAAGTACAAGTTCCAGGAAGAACGTTCTCGCCAACTTCTAAACCCATAGAATTTTCTTTTGAAGCACCCACCTGGAGTCTAGGCAAGGGCATGGTAGCCCACATTACCATGGGACGCATTGGAGAGGTCTACAATAGGGAGCTTAAGGACACTATCTACCAAATATGTGGGCGCCGAGACGAGCAATGGGAAGTAATCAGCACCAGGAAGGATAGATCCATTGCAGCTTTCATCCAGGAGTTAAACCAGCACATTCGACGTCAGGAGAACCAGATGTGCGCAGACATGATGGACTTGAAGAAGGCGAAGACTAGAATCATCGAGCTGGAGGAAGAACTCAAGTTTACATGCGATGGATATGAGGAGGAAATCAAAACACTACTGGAGCAGAATGACGACCTAGTCAAGAAGATCGGAGTATTCATGGGAGGACCGGCACCAGTAGAAGAACACGAAGAAGAAGAACCCAAGGAGATACGCCCCGAGGACTACATCATCATCGACGACACTGATTCCGATCCTAGTGATGATGACTTTGAAGACGAAGCTGGAGCAGATATCATGGAGTCTTCCACCGATCAAAATTTCTAGATGACCACCATATATTAGTAGAATTTCCCCATGTAATTAGTAGTAGATGAGCACATTGCGATAGTCCTAGACCGTTGTATGCCCTTGCTTGATTGATTGAGTGAAATGTTTGTGTTTGTCTCATGTGCATATGGGTAATGTTTTCTCATTAGACCCCTTTTCTATTCTGATCTCTTCCATCTAAACCCATCAGATGCCTCCGAGATGTGACACCGGTTTTGCTTTCCCATCGGAGCTCACCCAGTTGATCCAACAGCAGAATACTTTGATGCAATTGCTAGTTCAGAACTAGGGCAACAACAACAACAATAACAACAACAACAACAACAACAACAACAACAACCCGCCGCCAGTGGACAACCTAGCCCGTTTTCTAAGGTTACAACCGCCGGTGTTTTCCAGTATCACCGAGCCAATAGTTGCTGATGATTGGCTACGCCGTATTGGAAGGGAGTTGACCACCGCAGGTTGCATAGATGTTGAGAGGGTGCGCTTTGTCGCACATCAATTGGATGGACCTGCAGCCTCATGGTGGGAGAATTACACAGCCACCTTTCCTATAGCCATCGTCACTTGGGACCAGTTTCAGCAAGCTTTCCGCATGGCCCATGTCTCAACTGGAGCTATGCAGATGAAGAAGCGGGAGTTCCGCAACCTACGCCAGGGGAACCATACTGTGGCTCAATACGTGGATGATTTTAGCAAGTTATCCCGCTATGCCCCTGATGATGTGGCCACGGATGCCGCGAAGCAAGAGAAGTTTATGGAAGGGCTGAATGATGAGATGAGCATGCAGTTGATGGTAGCAACCTTCAACAACTATCAGGAGTTGGTAGATAAGGCTCTTATGATTGAAGGTAAGCAGCAGCAGATTAAGAGCCGCAAGAGGAAGTATGGACAAGGGAAGTATAACTCAGGAGCTCAGCAGAAGCCTCGCCTAACCCCGAACTCGGTAGGACTTGTTCATAACCATGGAGGTCACCACCACACCAGAGGAGGTTCGCATAACCACAATGGTTCTAAGAATGGGAATGGGAATGGAACCAACAATAACCAGAACCGTCCCAATCCAGCCACACCCACCAAAAGAGACCTAAGTCATGTTACTTGCTTCAAGTGTGGGAAGACAGGACACTACGCCATGGAGTGCCCTGAAGGAAAGAATGGAAACAGAAATGGGAGCACTGGGAAGAAGCCTAATCCATTCAACAAAGGACAAGTGAACCACGTTAACGTGGAGGAGGTTGAAGAGCAGCCGGACACGGTAATAGGTAAGTTTTTGGTTAAGTCATTTACCGCTGTTGTTCTTTTCGATACTGGTGCATCGCATTCATACATATCAAGGGAATTTGTGGATAAGTTTAAACTACCAACCCAAACCCTTAGGACCCCTCTGTTAGTAAGCTCACCCGGAGTTGAATACATGGCTAGCCGATGGTGCGACCAGGTACCCTTAACCATTGGCACACATGTTTTTCCGTCCGACCTAATTATCTTGGAGTCACAAGGATTGGATGTGATATTAGGTATGGACTGGATGTCAAAGTTTGGAGGGAGCATTGATTGTGCTAGTACGTCGATTTATCTCACCACCCCGGAGGGAAAAAGGATTAAGTATGTATCTAGGCATGTGCCTAGGAGGAGCCAAGTGAATGCCCTTACGGGAGTTGTTCAGGAGGAAGTGCCTGTGGTGAAGGATTATCTGGATGTTTTTCCAGAGGAGTTACCAAGCATGCCACCGGATAGAGACATTGAGTTTTTGATAGAGTTGTTGCCAGGACAGGACCAATATCCAAGAGACCCTATCGGATGCCCGCAAATGATCTAGAAGAAATTAAGAAACAGATCAAGGAGTTATTGGAAAAGGATACATTCGAAGAAGTTCATCACCTTGGGAGCCCCTGTGCTTTTGGTTGAGAAGAAGGAAAAATCCCTAAGTATGGTTGTCGATTATCGAGCCTTGAATGAGGTGACGATTAAGAACAAGTACCCACTGTCGATGATCAACGATCTGTTTGATCAGTTGCAAGGAGCTAAGGTGTTCTTGAAGATCGATCTGCGATCAGGATACCATCAGTTGAAGATACGTGAGAAGGATATACCAAAGATAGCGTTCACGGTGCGGTATGGATTATATGAGTACACAGTCATGTCATTTGGACTAACTAATGCCCCTGCTTATTTCATGAGCATGATGAACAAGGTGTTCATGGAGTATTTGGACAAGTTTGTTGTGGTGTTTATTGATGACCCCTCCAAGAAGCAACCCAAGCGCCGACGTCAGCGGCGCCGCTCTAAGTCCCGCCAAAGCAAAAGTGGTGATACCGGCACAGGAGATAATAACACTCCGGATAGCACCGAAGACAACAATAATCCCCTCCAGCAAGATTTAGAGCAGGAGGATGAAGGAGCCAGCTCTCCTGAGAGAGCGGCTGGCGGAGAGGAGGAGGATGACAATTACATGCCCCCCTCCGAAGACGAGGCAAGCCTCGGCGACGATGAATTCGCCGTACCAGAGGATCCCGTCGAACAAGAGCGCTTCAAGCGCAAGCTTATGGCCACGGCCAATAGCCTGAAGAAAAAGCAGCAGCAGCTTCAAGAGTTATCCAAGGCGCAAGTTACTTCCCCGATTGGAGGAAGAAGCGTATGAAACGGCTGATCAGCCACCTCACGGCCGCGATAGAGAGGCATTCCGGCCAAAAACTCAGCCTCCACCCCAACGCCATTCAAATAAAAAGGCATGGGGAGATACGCCGGACCTGCGAGACATATTGGAGGACAAAGCAAAGCATTCAAGATCGATCTACGGATCATGAGGGCGCACCACTCTACGAGACGATACACGTCACGCCGGATACAGTAAAAGCAAATCCGGCCGGGCCGAACATAGCAGGCAGGACCCATCCGAGCTGCGTCGCGATATTGCCCAATACAGAGGTGTCGCACACCCCTTATGCTTCATAGATGAAGTAATGGAACATCAATTCCCAGAAGGTTTCAAACCTGTAAACATTGAATCATACGACGGCACTACAGACCCCGCGGTATGGATTGAGGACTTCCTCCTCCATATCCACATGGCCCGCGGTGATGACTTACATGCCATCAAGTACCTCCCACTAAAACTCAAAGGACCAGCGCGGCATTGGCTTAATAGCTTGCCAGCGGACTCCATTAGCTGTTGGGAAGATCTGGAAGCCACATTCCTCGACAACTTTCAGGGCACTTATGTGCGACCACCAGATGCCGATGACTTGAGCCACATAATTCAGCAGCCAGAAGAGTCGGCCAGGCAATTCTGGACTCGGTTCCTTACAAAGAAAAATCAAATCATCGACTGTCCGGATGCGGAGGCCTTAGCGGCTTTCAAGCATAATATCCGAGACGAGTGGCTAGCCCGGCACCTTGGTCAAGAAAAGCCGAAATCTATGGCAGCCCTCACGATGCTCATGACCCTCTTTTGTGCGGGAGAAGACAGCTGGTTGGCTTGCAGTAATAACATATCAAAGAACCATGGTACCCCAGATACCAAGGACGGCAATAGCAGGTCACGTCGCAACAAGCATAAGCGCCGCATTAATGGCGAAAGTACTGAGGATACGGCAGTCAATGCCGGATTCAAAGGCTCTAAACTCGGTCAGCGGAAAAAGCCATTCAAACAAAGTACGCCGGGTCCGTCCACCTTGGACCGTATACTCGATCGCTCGTGTCAAATACACGGCACCCCAGACAAGCCAGCCAATCACACCAACAGGGATTGTTGGGTGTTCAAGCAGGCCGGCAAGTTAATTGCTGAAGACAATGTCAAGGGGCCGCATAGAGATGACGAGGAAGAACCCCGACAGCCGCACACTGGAGGACAGAAGAGGTTTCCCCCGCAAGTGCGGACGGTGAACATGATATACGCAACCCACATCCCCAAGAGGGAGCGGAAGCGTGCGCTCAGGGACGTATATGCATTGGAGCCAGTCGCCCCAAAGTTCAACCCTTGGTCCTCCTGTCTGATCACCTTCGATCGCAGGGACCACCCCACTAGTATCCGTCATGGCGGATTCGCCGCACTGGTCCTAGACCCAATCATTGACGGATTTCACCTCACTCGAGTCCTTATGGACGGCGGCAGCAGCCTAAACCTGCTTTATCAGGACACAGTGCGCAAAATGGGTATAGACCCCTCAAGGATAAAACCCACAAAAACGACCTTTAAAGGCGTCATTCCAGGCATAGAGGCCCACTGCACAGGCTCAATTACACTGGAAGTGGTCTTCGGATCCCCGGATAACTTCCGAAGCGAAGAGTTAATCTTCGATATAGTCCCTTTCCGTTGTGGTTATCACGCGCTGCTCGGACGAACCGCATTTGCTAGATTCAATGCGGTACCACATTATGCATACCTCAAGCTCAAGATGGCAGGACCTCGCGGAGTTATTACAGTCAATGGAAACACAGAGCGCTCTCTTCGAACAGAGGAGCACACCGCGTCCCTCGCAGCAGAAGCGCAAAGCGGCCTCTCAAGGCAATCTACCAGTTCGGCGTTTCAAAGCTCGGACACCTTCAAGCGCGCTCGGGGCAATTGGCAAACAGATCGCCTGGCACGATCTGAGCTCGCGTAGCAATACGGCGGCCACCCCAATCCCATCCCAACGGCATTGTTCGTGCCGCGCGTACATAATTACGCATTAAAAATACCATGGGCATAGATGGGGAGGGGGAGGCACAACTACGGCACGCCCCAAAACGCGGCCTAAACCGCACGAGGGGCTTCCCGTTTGGTTCTTTTTCTTTTTCTTTCAGGACTTCAATCTTTGGAAACACTGCCCGGCAGCTCTATTGCCGAACACATGATACAACAACCAAGGAGGTCGACAACTACGGAATTCCAAGGTGGATATAATTCCTCAGCTTACCCTTGGAAGGGACATAGTCCTACTCTTTTGCTTATTACACTATCTGTATCACTCTGCTTCAATGCAATTTTTTCAATATACAATACATGACATTACGACTATTATCGCATTTTTGTTATATATATACATATCTATGTGTTCATTAATAACGCCTAGCAACCGTACACTTTGGTACGGCCAATGCACCAGGGGCTTACGTACCCACAATATGGTGTGAAAAGTCCGAAGACTTCCACAAGTGCGGCACCCCGAACTTATAGCATTATATGCATCAGCTCCGAATCATGTCTTTGGTCAAATGTTGGGTTTGCCCGGCTCCTATGTTTTGGTACCTTACGTTCCGCTCTATCGGCTAAGGTAGCGCTAGGAGAACTACTGCGATTGTGCCCCGGTTCTGCCGGGTCGAGCACCTCAGTAGAGAAAGCTAAAACTGACTGTCATGATAAGGCGAGAGACTGGTCGCTGTTCAGCGAGGTTTTTCGAGTCCCTAAAGACTTATGCCGCTTAGGGCGAGGGGCCGGCTCCGTCTGGCTTATACGCGTGTATCGCGCCCCGAATTCGGTCTTCCGAATACCAGGGGCTTCGCCGAAATTTAAAATTATAGAATTCTATGGCTAAGTGAGAGTGATAAAGCATTATTAGTCCGGTTGCCTTGTTCATTGTGCTGAGCACCTCCCTCGAAGGACCCAATCATGGGAACAAGAGTGCTTAGGTTTATCCCGAACACCCCAGCACTCGTGGTATGGGGGCAGAAGCCGAGGACAAGCCATCTCTCAGATTGGATAAACAGCCAAACAGAATGAATATTTTAAATTCACACAAGCGTTGCATAGCGCATATGAAACAAGTTTTCATCACACAGGATACAAAACGAGCAAGTCTCATTCAAATATTACATTCTGTGAACACGCATCCGTGATAAGACGGGGGCCTGGCAGAACACCCTCGTAGTACATCTCAGGGTGGCGGTGCTCCTTGCCCTCCGGCGGCCCCTCCTTGATAAGCTTCACGGCGTCCAGCTTGACCCACTGCATTTTCACACAAGCAAAGGCCCGGCGTGCACCTTCAATGCAGACGGATCGCTTGACGACCTCCAGCCGTGGGCAGGCATCCACAAGCCGCCTCACCAGGCCGAAGAAGCTGTTCGAAAGGGCATCGCCAGGCCACAACCGGACTATGAACCCCTTCATGGCCTGATCGGCAGCCTTATGTAGCTCGGCCATCTGCTTCAGTTGGTCGCTCAATGGCACCGGATGTTCGGCCTCAGCATACTAAGACCAGAACAGCTTCTCCGGCAAGCTCCCGTCCCCGGCCCAGTAGAATTGTGCGGCATCGGACACACTGTGGGGCAAACCTGAGAATGCTCCTGAAGAGCTCCGGATTCGGGTTAGTAATCGGTAAATTACTTTTACATGCTTGCTTTGCATATAGAAAGCCTTACCCGCCGCTATCTTCTTCATCACGTCGATCTCCTGAAGGGCCTTCTAGGCCTCGCCCTTGGCACTCTTCGCGCTCTCACGGGCCGCGGCAAGCTCAGACTCTCGCGTCTTCAAGTCAAGCTCCAATGCCTCGTGCTTCGTCACGAGAGCCTAGAGCTCTTGCTGCACCTCGCCCACTCGAACCTCGTGTCTCTCTCGCTCGGTGCGCTCCTAGGCCACCTTTTCTTCGGCCTGGGATAGCGCTTGCTTCAGGGTCGCCACCTCGGTCGTGGCCCCTGGCAAACATACAATGATCCTGTCATTTAGCAATCGCGTCCTTCTTCTCATCTACAGACGGGGTATTACTTACCCTTGTTCTCCTCGAGCTGCCTCTTAGTAAGGCCGAGCTCTTTCTGGGACCCCATGAGGGCCTCCTTCAGTACGGCGACCTCCGCAGTCAGTGCGGCGGACGCCAGCAGCGAAGCCTGCATATGCATATTGACATACTTATATTAGACTCCTGCAATATTATTTGATCCTATGTTCGGCTTTTCTTTGTGAACACCGAACAAAGCATCAGGGGCTACTATCTATGCGGTAATATTTCTACTACATTTTAAAACACTTACCTCGAAGCCCGTTAGAAGGCTAGTACAGGCTTCAGTCAATCCGCTCTTGGCGGACTGAACCTTCTGGATCACCGCACTCATGATAGTGCGGTGCTCCTCCTCGATGGAAGCACTGCGACGCGCTTCCAACATAGTGTCTGGCGCCTCTGGATGGACAGAGGTCACTGGCACAGGCGTCTCACGCTCCTTAGAAGGGGACTACCTGCCCGAGCTCGGATCCGTTGGAGGGTCCGACGCGGTGTTCGGCTGAGGGCCGAACTCGGAGCTTTCAGGGACCCCGTCCCCTCGGCTCCCGGAGTCCGGAAGGTCGCCTTGAGGTGCCTCAGGGACTGTCCCCCCTCGATCCGGTGCCTCTTGAGACAGCACCTCGGTGTCGTCGGCTGGATGAGGGGAGGTGGCGGTCGGGACCGGATCGCTATCCATGTCTGACGAGCCCAGGGAGCCGTCCGAGGATACCTCGATATTGGCTCGGGGCGGCCTGTACAATTGAGTTCGGCGTTAGGGAAAGCAATGCGACAAAGGAATCCTATGGGTTACTTCGGTATCCTAACACTTACGATCTCCCCTGGGGCTTGCCCCTGGGCAACCACTTCTCTTCACTTTCGGCGGCGGCAGTGGAGCTGTCCGGAAGGAGCGTCCTTCCCTTCTTGGACCCTTCGGCCTCCCCAGTTGGGGTGGCCTTCCCTTTCTTGTCTCCCCCAGTCGGTGGGGGAGCCTCTTCTTCCTTTTCCTCGTCTTCGGGGGAAGATTGCGCCGCAGAGTCATCAGACGGTGAGTCTGACGACGCCTGGCGTCGGGAACTCTTTCAAGCTCCCTTGGCCTTCTTGGTCTTCTCCGGCACCTTATAAGGGGCTGGAGTCAGCATCTTCGTCAGAAGAGTGTCTGCGGGGCCTTCGGGGAAGGGAGCCGTACAGTCGATCTGTCCGGCCATCTTCTGCCAGTCCTGTCAAAATTACGGGAGTTTAGATCCCGCATAGAGCCAATCTATATATATAACAAATATCCTGTAAGAGGTAAAACAACTAACCGCACTGGTGTGGCGCTTCGCGCTGAATCCGCGATCCTCAGTAATGGGGGGAGGGACCGCGGCATCCTTGAACAACACTCTCCAGGCATCTTCATGAGTCATGTCGAAGAGCATGTTCAGAGTTCGGTGTTGTGCCGGATTAAACTCCCACAAGGTAAACTCCCGTTGTTGGCACGGGAGTATCCGGCGAACGAGCATAACCTGGACTATGTTGACAAGCTTGAGCTTCTTATCCACCATGTTCTGAATACATGACTGGAGTCCAGTCAGCTCTTTTGAATTACCCCAGGACAGGCCCTTCTCTTTCCAGGAGGTGAGCCACATGGGGATGCCAGATCGGAACTCGGGGGCCGCTACCCATGCGGGGTCGCGTGGCTCGGTGATATAGAACCACCCTGATTTCCACCCCTTTATGGTGTCCACGAAGGTGCCCTCGAGCCATGTGATGTTGGGCATCTTACCCACCATGGCGCCTCCGCACTCTGCCTGGCTGCCGCTCACTACCTTCGGCTTGACATTGAAGGTCTTCAGCCATAAGCCGAAGTGGGGCTTGATGCGGAGGAAGGCCTCGCACACGACGATAAACGCCGAGATGTTGAGGATAAAGTTCGGGGCCATATCATGGAAATCCAGGCCATTATAAAACATGAGCCCCTGGACGAAGGGATGGAGAGGGAATCCTAGTCCGCGAAGGAAATGGGTGAGGAATACCACCCTCTCATGGGGCTCGGGGGTGGGGATGAGCTGTCCCTCATCTGGGAGCCGGTGCGCGATGTCGTCGTGCAGGTATCCGGCTCTCCTCAGTTTCTTGATGTCTCCCTCCGTGACGGAGGAGACCATCCACTTGCCTCCCACTTCGGACATGGTTGGAGAAGGTTGAGGTGGAAGTGAGAGCTTGGGCGCTAGAGCTCGAGTATGCGGGAGCGGATGAGCAGAGGAGGAAGAAGGCGTGGATACAAAGGTGAATCCTTATCCCTTTATATGGGCGGACAAAATTAAACGTCCCCACTTGCCTAGTAAAACTCGCTTATCCCCCAAGCGCCGCAATTGATGGCGCGGTTGGGTTACCCACGCCCGTATTGATGAGAATCCCGTAATGAGGGGACACGATCTCTGCTTTGACAAGACGTGTCGAAAAACTGCCTCGCGTTATGTGCGGGGCTGGTTAAATGAAACGGTTCAAATAATCACCAGGCCATGACATGACGTATGTTACCAAAACAAGCTAGCGGATTAGATCTGCGAAGACATTATTCTCTCTATGGTGAAATGTGGAACTTATTTTGCAGGGTCGGACACTATCCTCGTATTCAAATTCTTCTGTGATGTATTCGGAGAAGGAACCCGCCTTGCAATGCCGACGACAACTGCGGGCCGGACTCATCGTCATTGAAGCCTGGTTCCGGGGCTACTGAGGGAGTCCTGGATTAGGGGGTCTCCGGACAGCCGGACTATCTCCATTGGCCGGACTGTTAGACTATGAAGATACAAGATTGAAGACTTCGTCTCGTGTCCGGATGGGACTCTACTTGGCTTGGAAGGCAAGCTAGGCAATACGTATATGGATATCTCCTCTTTTGTAACCGACCTTGTGTAACCCTAACCCTCTCCGGTGTCTATATAAACCGAAGGGTTTTAGTCCGTAGGACAACAATCATAACATACAATCATACCGTAGGCTAGCTTCTAGGGTTTAGCCTCTCTGATCTCATGGTAGATCTACTGTTGTAACACTCATATCATCAATATCAATCAAGCAGGACGTAGGGTTTTACCTCCATCAAGAGGGCCCGAACCTGGGTAAAACTTCGTGTCCCTTGTCTCTTGTTACCATCCGGCCTAGACGCACAGTTCGGGACCCCCTACCCGAGATCCGCCGGTTTTGACACCGACACCACCCACACCTATTTTCTAGCAACCCGAATCTCGAGGGCGAGATTCATCCTAAGGGGGGTAGGTTTGTAACATCCCAAATTTTCAATTTGGAATGTTATACATAGTCATCCATGCATATCATATTTTTTATTTTTGCTTTTCGTCTCGCGATCCTCGAAATCCTAAGCAACTCAAGGATCCTCGGAGAGAGTTGGGGATTTCCCCGGTTTTCATATTTGATTTTTATCAAATCTGAAACGAGGATTTAGGTTTTAATTATTTTTCTCCCCGAAAATATTTCATATTAAAAATATATGAGAGGAGATAATATGACTTCTCCAAGATAATTGAAATATTGGAGGAAAAATATTATAATCAAATATTTGTTTTATTTGGATTTTATTGCAATTTTGTTTGCATTAGAAAAATTGCACGTTTTTCAAAATTGCATTTTAGGGCCAAGAAAATGTTCATCTTGTTCTAAATATTTTATTTAGACGGTGAAAATTTGTTTTGGCATTTTTAGATTTTTATTTTTTTTAGGATTTTTTTCTGTCGGCGGAATTATTTAAAAAAAAGAGTTCCCACGCCTGACTGGGCCGAAGGCCCAGCCGAGCCAGGCCGCCGCCGCCTCCTGCGCGTGCCGCCGCCGCCGCCGACTCGGACTTGGAGTCCGAGCCGGTCTCCTCTCCGCCGCGCCTTGCCCCCTCCTCCAAGACGCCGCCCCCGCCCCTCTTATAAGCCGCCACCCCGCCGCCCCAAACCCCCACCCCACCGCCGCCCGCAGCCATCGCCGCCTGTGCAGCCGCCGCCGCCGCTTGCCGCCGCTGCCCCGCCGCCGTGCCTCGCCGGAGCCCCTCACCGGAGGTAGCCGCCGGATCCGCCGCCGGTTTTATTTTTTTAGAACCGTTCGGTTTTTTTAGAAAACCCTAGATTCGTTTTTTCGGATCGCCGGTTTTTCTCGGTTCTTCTAGTTAGCGGACGTTCGTCCGTACATTCATTTTAACGAACGGTGTTTGCCCGTTAGTTACAGCTAACGAACGCTCGTTCGTTAGTCTGTTCGTCAGTTTTCTTTTATCGGATTTATTCCGCGATTTTTCTGATCGCGATTTCTGATCCGATCTTAGTTTCTGTTTTTCTTTTCGCTCGTTAGTCGGAATCAGGCGATTCAAGCGCCTAGAGTTTCGTCTCGAAACCCTCTTTCCGTTTAACCAACTTAAATAAGCATTTGCTACTGTAAAATTTGACCTAGGTTCAGATTAGTAAACGAAGCCTCTCTTTTTCGCCGTCTGAGTTTCGTTGCTTCGTTTGATTTGATTCTTTTGCGAACCGGAGTTCTTAGGTTGAACCTTCTGGTCAACCCCTTCTATTTTAGTTGTTGCTTGTGCATCTTGCTTGTTGCTTATGTATGTTATTGTTTGTTTGCGATAGAACACCCAGAGTGCGAAGCGTGCTACTACGAGTTCCTAGGTTTCGCATACCGTCAGCAAGGCAAGTAACACTTTGATCATATCCCTTTTATCACCCAGTTTTTATGCATTAGTTCCAATCCTCAAACATTGCATGGTTAGGATGTCATTAACATGTGGGTTGGGAAGTAGTTGATGAGGTAGAACCTATTACCCTATTACATTCAAACCCTTGGGAGTTACTTCTACGCGTTGCTTATATTGGTATGCTATGCTCGTAGACGTGGTTTGGGTTTGAGTGAAATCCATGACAGATGTGAGAGTGTTAATTATTGGTTCAACTTAAGGTGGCAACTTAAATTAACATCTGGGTGGATTGAGGCACCTGGAGTATCCAGTGTTGCCTGTATTTTTGGAAATCCCGGAGTACCCGTGTGATCTTCCTATGGACCGCCACCCAGGCTCAAAGGGAACTGAGATGATTCATGCTAGAAACTTCCGTGTGTAGCCACAAGCTATTATGGGCTCTAGCATAGTTGAGTAAGTTACGTGAAGCTCTTGAAGAGGCAGATCAGCAGGTAGTGGGATGTAGGTTTGGTATGGTTTGTCCGGAGTAGAGAGTTAATGTTTCTGAAAGACTGTGTCTCGGTCATCCATTTCTCAAACACACTGTAGTGCGAGAAATCCAACGGAGGCGATCGAGTCTTGTGGGGAAAAGTGCGCAAACCTCTGCAGAGTGTATGATCTTATCATGGTTACCCGTGTCCCCGATTATGGACAATTCTTGAGTATCTAGTATTTGGGTTATCACATGTATCTCATCACTCTTAATTAATACTGTTGGGTGTTAATCACTTTAATTGGGATTGAGTTGGAGGAACCTTCTCAATGATGTTTCAACTACCATGATAGTTAAATGAAAATCTATTCCTTTGTTGTAGGGGAAAATTGGCTTTTCGCAAAATTGTAACCATAGAGCTTTCCACCAGCCAGATATGCATGTAGTGATAGCATTATTTTGTTCTTGCTCTACTGTGTTACTTTGCCAGCATATTCCATGTGCTGACCCGTTTTCGGGCTGCAATGTATTATGTTGCAGACTTTTCAGACGAGGAGTAAGGTTCGTTAGGTCATTGCCGTGCAGCTCAGCTATGCCGTTGGAGTTAATGGACTCACTTTATCTTCCAAGCCTTCCTATGTTATCGTATTAGATGTCCTTAAGCCATATTATTGTAATAAGTTCTCTTTTGAGACATTCGATGTAATAAGTGTGTGATTGCCACTCTGTTATAAATCCTTCGAGTACTGTGTGTGTCAGCATTACCGATCCAGGGATGACACTGAAGCATAGAGACTTGACCATCTGAGGTCGGGTCGCTACATGTCTGAATCAAAAAGGGTTGGGAGTTCTCTCCAGAGTTTTAGTACTTTGGACAACCCTTCTATCCTTGCTAAGCTCATAAATAATTTTGATGAAGATGATTCTGGAATTTTTCGTTATTTACTTGATGAATCTTTGAAAGATGCTTGGTATAGACTATTAAGGATCAGGGCTAGCTATGTGCCTTAATACCAAATTGAAGTTTACTTAAAAAGCTTTTATATTGCCCTTCCTTCTTCTTTTAAGCATGTCTTAGATTCTATATTTGAAGAAGGTTTTCTTGAAGGGGATTTCGTAGACACTTATGAAAAAATGAAAACCATATTTGGGCACCCCATGAATGAGAAAGTTGAATCTACATCTCTTTTGCTCTCTTACCAAACGAATCTATTAAAGAGATAAAGGCTAGCCTAGATACAAATTTTCGTAACATACTTAATCTTTCCTCTACCATTAATAGCCATGTGCTTTATCAAAATAGAAGGATTAATTCTATAGATAGCAAGTTTGCTCTTTTCTTTCCTAAGACCAAAGATGGCAATACCTAGATCTATCCTTGCTTTTTATGCCTAGCTAGGGGCGTAAACGATAGCGCTTGTTGGGAGGCAACCCAGTTTTATTTTTATTCCTTGCTTTTTACTCCTCTTTAGTAATAAATAATTTAAATATACTCTGTTTTGGTTGTGTTTTTTGTGTTTAATTAGTGTTTGTGCCAAGTAGAACCGTTGGGAAGACTTGGGCAAAGTCTTGATATCTTGCTGTAAAAAACAGAAACTTTAGCGCTCACGAGAACTGCTTCCATTTTTATTTGGAAAGTTCTATTTAGTTAATTATTTTTGCATATGATTAATAAATAAATTCCTCACGTCCATAATTTTATTTTAGAATTTTTGGGGTTCCAGATCTTGCGCTAGCTACAGATTACTACAGACTGTTCTGTTTTTGACAGATTCTGTTTTTGGTGTGTTGTTTGCTTATTTTGATGAATCTATGGCTAGTAAAATAGTTTATAAACCATAGAGAAGTTGGAATACAGTAGGTTTAACACCAATATAAATAAAGAATGAGTTCATTACAGTACCTTGAAGTGGTCTTTTGTTTTCTTTCGCTAACGGAGCTCACGAGATTTCCTACTTTAAGTTTTGTATTGTGAAGTTTTCAAGTTTTGGGTAAAGATTTGATGGATTATAGAACAAGGAGTTGAAAGAGCCTAAGCTTGGGGATGCCCATGGCACCCCCAAGATAATCTAAGGACACCTAAAAGTCAAAGCTTGGGGATGCCCCGGAAGGCATCCCCTCTTTCGTCTACTTCTATCGGTAACTTTACTTGGAGCTATATTTTTATTCACCACATGATATGTGTTTTGCTTGGAGCGTCTTGTATGATTTGAGTCTTTGATTTTTAGTTTACCACAATCATCCTTGCTGTACACACCTTTTGAGAGAGCCATACATGATTTGGAATTTGTTAGAATACTCTATGTGCTTCGCTTATATCATTTGAGTTATATAGTTTTGATCTAGTACTTCACTTATATCTTTTAGAGCATGGTGGTGGATTTGTTTTATAGAAAATATTGATCTCTCATGCTTCACTTAGATTATTTTGAGATTATTAAATATCATGGTAATTTGCTAAAATAATCCTAATATGCTTGGTATTCAAGAATAGTAAAAATTCTCTTATGAGTGTGTTCAATGCTATGAGAAGTTTGATGCTTGATAATTGTTTTGACATATGAAGATGGTGATATTAAAGTTATGCTAGTTGAGTAGTTGTGAATTTGAGAAATACTTGTGTTAAAGTTTGTGATTCCCGTAGCATGCACGTATGGTGAACCGTTATGTGATGAAGTCGGAGCATGATTTATTTTTTGATTGTCTTCCTTATGAGTGGTGGTCGGGGACGAGCGATGGTCTTTTCCTACCAATCTCTCCCCCTAGGAGCATGCGCGTAATACTTTGCTTTGCTAACTTGTAGATTTTTTCAATAAGTATATGAGTTCTTTATGACTAATGTTGAGTCCATGGATTATACTCACTTTTCTTCCTTCCACCATTGCTAGCCTCTCTAATACCGCGCACCTTTCGCCGGTATCATACACCCACCATATACCTTCCTCAAAACAGCCACCATACCTACCCATTATGGCATTTCCATACCATTCTGAGATATATTGCCATGCAACTTTCCACCGTTCTGTTTATTATGACACACCCCATCATTGTCATATTTCTTAGCATGATCATGTAGTTGACATCGTATTTGTGGCAAAGCCACCATTCATAATTATTTCATACATGCCACTCTTGATTCATTGCATATCCCGGTACACCCCCGGAGGCATTCATATAGAGTCATATTTTGTTCTAAGTATCGACTTGTAATTGTTGAGTTGTAAGAAAATAAAAGTGTGATGATCATCATCATTAGAGCATTGTCCCAGTGAGGAAAGGATGATGGAGACTATGATTCCAACACAAGTCGGGATGAGACTCCGGACGAACAATAAAAAAAGGAGAAAGAAAAGAGGCCATAAAAAAGAGAAAAGGCCCAAATAAAAAAATGAGAGAAAAAGAGAGAAGGGACAATGTTACTATCCTTTTACCACACTTGTGCTTCAAAGTAGCACCGTGATATTCATGATAGAGAGTCTCTCATCTCGTCACTTTCATATACTAGTGGGAATTTTTCATTATAGAACTTGGCTTGTATATTCCAATGATGGTCTTCCTCAAAATGCCCTAGGTCTTCATGAGCAAGCAAGTTGGATGCACACCCACTTTGTTTCTTTTGTTGAGCTTTCATATACTTATAGCTCTAGTGCATCCGTTGCATGGCAATCCCTACTCACTCACATTGATATCTATTGATGGGCATCTCCATAGCCCGTTGATACGCCTAGTTGATGTGAGACTATCTTCTCCCTTTTTGTCTTCTCCACAACCACCATTCTATTCCACCTATAGTGCTATATCCATGGCTCATGCTCATGTATTGCATGAAGATTGAAAAAGTTTGAGAATGTCAAAAGTATGAAACAATTACTTGGCTTGTCATCGAGGTTGTGCATGATTTAAATACTTTGTGTGGTGAAGATAGAGCATAGCCAGACTATATGATTTTGTAGGGATAACTTTCTTTGGCCATGTTATTTTGAGAAGACATGATTGCTTTGTTAGTATGCTTGAAGTATTATTATTTTTATGTCAATATTAAACTTTTATCTTGAATCTTTCGGATCTAAATATTCATACCACAATTAAGAAGAATTACATTAAAATTGTGCCAAGTAGCATTCCACATCAAAAATTCTGTTTTTATCATTTACCTACTCGAGGACGAGCAGGAATTAAGCTTGGGTATGCTTGATACGTCTCCAACGTATCTATAATTTTTGATTGCTCCATGCTATATTATATTCTTTTTTGGACATTATTGGGCTATATTATCCACTTTTATTATTTTTGGGACTAACCTATTAACCGGAGGCCCAGCCCAGAATTGTTGTTTTTTGCCTATTTTAGGGTTTCGAAGAAAAGGAATATCAAACGGAGTCCAAACGAAATGAAACCTTCGGGAACGTGATTTTCTCACCGAACATGATCCAGGAGACTTGGACCCTACGTCAAGAAACAAAGGAGGAAGCCACGAGGTAGGGGGGCACGCCTACCCCCCCCCAGGCGCGCCCTCCACCCTCGTGGGCCCCCTGTTGCTCCACCGACGTACTCCTTCCTCCTATATATACCTACGTACCCCCAAACGATCATATACGGAGCCAAAACCCTAATTCCACCGCCGTAACTTTCTGTATCCACGAGATCCCATCTTGGGGCCTGTTCCGGAGCTCCGCCGGAGGGGGCATCCATCACGGGGGGCTTCTACATCAACACCATAGCCTCTCCGATGAAGTGTGAGTAGTTTACCTCAGACCTTCGGGTCCATAGTTATTAGCTAGATGGCTTCTTCTCTCTTTTTGGATCTCAATACAATGTTCTCCCCCTCTCTTCTGGAGATCTATTTGATGTAATCTTATTTTTGTGGTGTGTTTGTTGAGACCGATGAATTGTGGGTTTATGATCAAGATTATCTATGAACAATATTTGAGTCTTCTCTGAATTCTTTTATGTATGATTGGTTATCTTTGCAAGTCTCTTTGAATTATCAGTTTGGTTTGGCCTGCTAGATTGATCTTTCTTGCAATGGGAGAAGTGCTTAGCTTTGGGTTCAATCTTGCGGTGTCCTTTCTCAGTGACAGTAGGGGCAACAAGGCACGTATTGTATTGTTTCCATCGAGGATAACTAGATGGGGTTTTATCATATTGCATGAATTTATCCCTCTACATCATGTCATCTTGCTTAAGGCGTTACTCTATTTTCATGAACTTAATACTCTAGAAGCATGCTGGATAGCGGTCGATGAGTGGAGTAATAGTAGTAGATGCAGGCAGGAGTCAGTCTACTTCTCTCGGACGTGATGCCTATATACATGATCATACCTAGATATTCTCATAACTATGCTCAATTATGTCAATTGCTCAACAGTAATTTGTTCACCCACCGTAAAATACGTATGCTCTTGAGAGAAGCCACTAGTGAAACCTATGGCCCCCGTGTCTATCTTCATCATATTAATCTTCCAATACTTAGTTATTTCCTTTCCTTTTTACTTTGCTTCTATTTTACTTTGCATCTTTATCATAAAAATACCAAAAATATTATCTTATCATATCTATCAGATCTCACTCTCGTAAGTGACCGTGAAGGGATTGACAACCCCTTATCGCGTTGGTTGCGAGGAGTTATTTGTTTTGTGCAGGTACTAGGGACTTGCGTGCAGCCTCCTACTGGATTGATACCTTGGTTCTCAAAAACTGAGGGAAATACTTACGCTACTTTGCTGCATCATCCTTTCCTCTTCAAGGAAATCCAACGCAGTGCTCAAGAGGTAGCAGGGAGAAACATCATAAGATCCAAATATAATAGCAAAGCTCGCGATACATCAAGATCATGCTGATTCAAGAACATGAGAGAGAGAGAGATAGAGAGAGAGAGAGATCAAACACATAGCTACTGGTACATACCCTCAGCCCCGAGCGTGAACTACTCCCTCCTCTTCATGGAGAGCGCCGGGATGATGAAGATGGCCACCGGAGAGGGATTCCCCCCTCCGGCAGGGTGCCGGAACGGGTCTAGATTGGTTTTCGGTGGCTACGGACGCTTCTGGCAGCGGAACTCCCAATCTATTGTGCTCCTCGATGTTTTTAAGGCATATGGATATATATATATAGGAGAAAGAAGTCGGTCAGGGGAGCCACGAGGGTGGGGGCATGCCTCCATGCCTCATGGCTTCCTCGAAGCTTCCCTGACGTCTACTCCAAGTCTCCTGGGTTGCTTCCGTTCCAAAAATAACTCTCCTGAAGGTTTCATTCCATTTGGACTCCGTTTGATATTCCTTTTCTTCGAAACACTGAAATAGGCAAGAAAACAGCAATTTGGGCTGGGCCTCCGGTTAATAGGTTAGTCCCAAAAATAATATAAAGGTGTATAATAAAGCCCATAAACATCCAAAACGGGTAATATAATAGCATGGAACAATCAAAAATTATAGATACGTTGGAGACGTATCAGATCCCATCTCAGATTTCATGGCCTCAAGCCATTTTGTGGAATCTAGGCTCATCATCACTTCCTCATAGTTCGTAGGTTTGTCATCGTCAAGTAACATGACTTCCAGAACAGGATTACCATACCACTCTGGTGCGGATCTGATTCTGATTGACCTACGAGGTTCGGTAGTAACTTGATCAGAAGTTTCATGATCATCATCATTAGCGTCCTCACTTACTAGTGTAGGAATCACTGGGACTAATTTCAGTGATGTACTACTTTCCAATAAGGGAGAAGGTACAATTACCTCGTCAAGTTCTACTTTCCTCCCACTCACTTCTTTCGAAAGAAACTCCTTCTCTAGGAAGGATCCATTCTTAGCAACAAATATCTTGCCTTCGGATCTGTGATAGAAGGTGTACCCAACAGTCTCCTTTGGGTATCCTATGAAGACATAGTTCTCCGATTTGGGTCCGAGCTTATCAGGTTGAAGATTTTTCACATAAGCATCGCAGCCCCAAACTTTAAGAAACGACAACTTGGGTTTCTTGCCAAACCACAGTTCATAAGGTGTCGTCTCAACGGATTTAGATGGTGCCCTATTTAACGTGAATGCAGCCGTCTCTAAAGCATTACCCAAAAACGATAGCGGTAAATCAGTGAGAGACATCATAGATCGCACCACATCTAATAAAGTGCGGTTACGACGTTCGGACACACCATTACGTTGTGGTGTTCCAGGTGGCATGAGTTGCGAAACTATTCCGTATTGTTTCAAATGAAGTCCAAACTCATAACTCAAATATTCACCTCCACAGTCAGATCGCAGAAACTTGATTTCTTGTTACGATGATTTTCCACTTCACTCTGAAATTCTTTGAACTTTTCAAATGTTTCAGACTTATGTTTCATTAAGTAGATATACCCATATCTGCTCAAATCATCTGTGAAGGTGAGAAAATAATGATACCCGCCGTGAGCTTTTCAATGTTCATTGGACCACATACATCAGTATGTATGATTTCCAATAACTCTGTTGCTCGCTCCGTTGTTCCGGAGAACGGAGTTTTAGTCATCTTGCCCATGAGGCATGGTTCACAAGTACCAAGTGATTCATAATCAAGTGATTCCAGAAGTCCATCAGAATGGAGTTTCTGAAGGAAATATGCCCTAGAGGCAATAATAAAGTTATTATTTATTTCCTTATATCATGATAAATATTTATTATTCATGCTAGAATTGTATTAACCGGAAACTTAGTACATGTGTGAATACATAGACAAACAGAGTGTCACTAGTATGCCTCTACTTGACTAGCTCATTGAATCATAGATGGTTAAGTTTCCTAGCCATAGACATGAGTTGTCATTTGATTAATGGGATCACATCATTGCAGAATGATGTGATTGACTTGACCCATTCCGTTAGCTTAGCACGATGAACGTTTAGTTTGTTGCTACTACTTTCTTCATGACTTATACATGTTCCTCAGACTATGAGATTATGCAACTACCGAATACCGTAGGAACACCTTGTGTGCTACCAAACGTCACAACATAACTGGGTGATTATAAAGGTGCTCTACAGGTGTCTCCAATGGTACTTGTTGAGTTGGCATAGATCAAGATTAGGATTTGTCACTCCGATTGTCGGAGAGGTATCTCTGGGCCCTCTCGGAAATGCACATCACTATAAGCCTTGCAAGCAATGTAACTAATGAGTTAGTTGTGGGATGATGCATTACGGAACGAGTAAAGAGACTTGCCGGTAACGAGATTGAACTAGGTATTGAGATACCGACGATCGAATCACGGGAAAGTAACATACCGATGACAAAGGGAACAATGTATGTTGTTAAGCGGTTTGACCGATAAAGATCTTCGTAGAATATGTAGGAACCAATATGAGCATCCAGGTTCCGCTATTGGTTATTGACCGGAGATGAGTCTCGGTCATGTCTACATAGTTCTCGAACCCGTAGGGTCCGCACGCTTAGCGTTCGGTGACGATCGATATTACGATTTTATGTGTTTTGATGTACCGAAGGTAGTTCGGAGTCCCAGATTTGATCACGGACATGACGAGGAGTCTCGAAATGGTCAAGACGTAAAGATCGATGTATTGGAAGCCTATATTTGGAAATTGGAATGGTTCCGAGTGGTTCGGACATTTTTCTGGAGTACCGGGAGGTTACCGAAACCCCCCGGGGAGTATATGGGCCTTATTGGGCCTTAGTGGAATAGAGGAGAGGGAAGGGAAAAGAGGGAGGCGCGCCCCCCAAGCCCAATCCAAATTGGGAGGGGGGCGGCCCCCCTTTCCTTCCTACCTCTCTCCTCCTTCCTTCCTCTCCTACTCCTACTTGGAAGGGCTCCTGCTTCTACTAGGAAAGGGGGGAATCCTACTCCCGGAGGGAGTAGGACTTCCCCAGGGCGCGCCATAGAGAGGGCCAGCCCTCCCCCTCCTCCACTCCTTTATATACGAGGGAAGGGGGCACCCCATGGACACAAGTTGATCAGTTGATCTTTTAGCCGTGTGTAGTGCCCCCCTCCACCATAATCCACCTCGGTTGTATTGTAGCGGTGCTTAGGCGAAGCCCTGTTCCGGTAGCATCATCATCACCATCATCACGCCATCGTGCTGACGAAACTCTCCCTCGAAGCTCTACTGGATCATGAGTTCGCCTGACGTCATTGAGCTGAACGTGTGCAGATCGCGGAGGTGCCATATGTTCGGTACTAGGGATCAGTCGATCGTGAAGACGTATGACTACATCAACCGCGTTGTCATAACACTTCCGCTTACGATCTATGAGGGTACGTGGATGATACTATTCCCTCTCGTTGCTATGCATCACCATGATCTTGCGTGTGCGTAGGAAATTTTTTGAAATTACCTCGTTCCCCAATAGTTTCTTCATGTGCTTTACACCAATATGACCTAAACGGCAGTGCCACAAATAAGTTGCACTATGATTATCAACTCTGCATCTTTTGGCTTCAATGCTATGAATATGTGTATCACTACTATCAAGATTTAGTAAAAATAGACCACTCATCAAGGGTGCATGACCATAAAAGATATTACTCATATAAATAGAACAACCATTATTCCCTGATTTAAATGAATAACCGTCTCGCATCAAACAAGATCCAGATATAATGTTCATGCTCAACACAGGCACCAAATAATAATTATTTAGGTTCAAAACTAATCCCAAAGGTAGATGTAGAGGTAGTGTGCCGACGGCGATCACATCGACTTTGGAACCATTTCCCACGCGCATCGTCACCTTGTCCTTAGCCAATATTTGCTTAATTCGTAGCCCCTGTTTCGAGTTGCAAATTTTAGCAACTGAACCAGTATCAAATACCCAAGCACTACTGCGAGCATTAGTAAGGTACACATCAATAACATGTATATCAAATATACCTTTCACTTTTCCATCCTTCTTCTCCGCCAAATACTTGGGGCAGTTCGGCTTCCAGTGACCAGTTCCTTTACAGTAGAAGCACTCAGTCTCAGGCTTAGGTCCAGACTTGGGTTTCTTTACTTGAGCAGCAACTGTCTTGCTGTTTTTCTTGAAGTTCCCCTTCTTCCCTTTACCTTTTTTCTTGAAACTGGTGGTCTTGTTGACCATCAACACTTGATGCTCCTTTTTGATTTCTACCTCCGCAGCCTTTAGCATTGTGAAGAGCTCAGGAATCGTCTTATCCACCCCTTGCATATTATAGTTCATCACGAAGCTCTTGTAGCTTGGTGGCAGTGATTGAAGAACTCTATCAATGACACTATCATCAGGAAGATTAACTCCCAGTTGAGTCAAGTGGTTGTGGTACCCAGACATTCTAAGTATATGTTCACTGACAGAACTATTCTCCTCCATCTTGCAGCTGTAAAACTTATTGGAGACTTCATATCTCTCAATCTAGGCATTTTCTTGAAATATTAACTTCAACTCCTGGAACATCTCATATGCTCCATGACGTTCAAAACGTCATTGAAGTCCCGGTTCTAAGCCGAAAAGCATGGCACACTGAACTATCGAGTAGTCATCAGCTTTGCTCTGCCAGGTTTTCACAACATCTGGCGTTGCTCCTGCAGCGGGTTTGTCACCTAGCGGTGCTTCCAGGATGTAATTCTTCTGTGCAGCAATGAGGATAATCCTCAAGTTACGGACCCAGTCCGTGTAGTTGCTACCATCATCTTCCAACTTAGCTTTCTCTAGGAATGCATTAAAATTCAACGGAACAACAACACAGGCCATCTATCTACAACAACATAGACATGCAAAATACTATCAGTTACTAAGTTCATGATAAATTAAAGTTCAATTAATCAAATTACTTAAGAACTCCCATTTAGATAGACATATCTCTAATCATCTAAGTGATCACATGATCCATATCAACTAAACCATGTCCGGTCATCACGTGATATGGAGTAGTTTTCAATGGTGAACATCACTATGTTGATCATATCTACTATATGATTCATGCTCGACCTTTCGGTCTTAGTGTTCCGAGGCCATATCTACATATGCTAGGCTTGTCAAGTTTAACACGAGTATTCTGCGTGTGCAAAACTGGCTTGCACCCGTTGTATGTGAACGTAGAGCTTATCACACCCGATCATCACGTGGTGTCTCGGCACGACGAACTGTAGCAATGGTGCATACTCAGGGAGAACACTTATACCTTGAAATTTAGTGAGACATCATCTTATAATGCTACCGTCGAACTAAGCAAAATAAGATCCATAAAGGATAAACATCACATGTAATCAATATAAGTGATATGATATGGCCATCATCATCTTGTGCCTTTGATCTCCATCTCCAAAGCACCGTCACGATCACCATCGTCACCGGCTTGACACCTTGATCTCCATCGAAGCATCGTTGTCGTCTTGCCAACTATTGCTTCGACGACTATCGCTACCGCTTAGTGATAAAGTAAAGCAATTACATGGTGATTGCATTTCAACAATAAAGCGACAACCATATGGCTCCTGCCAGTTGCCGATAACTGTGTTACAAAACATGATCATCTCATACAATAAAATTTAGCATCATATCTTGACCATATCACATCACAACATGCCCTGCAAAAACAAGTTAGACATTCTCCACTTTGTTGTTGCAAGTTTTACGTGGCTGCTACGGGCTGAGCAAGAACTGTTCTTACCTACGCATCAAAAACCACAACACGGTATAGTGATTGCTTTTTGATCTTCAGAAAGAACCTTGTTCATTGAACCCGATTCAACTAAAGTTGGTGAAACTGACACCCACCAGCCACCCGTGTGCGAAGCATGTCGGTAGAACCAGTCTCGCGTAAGCGTACACGTAATGTCGGTCTGGGCCGCTTCATCCAACAATACCGCCGAATCAAGAAACAACTAGTGACGGCAAGTAATATGTATATACCCACGCCCACAACTCCTTTGTGTTTTACACGTGCATATAACATCTATGCATAAACCTGGCTCTGATACCACTGTTGGGGAACATAGTAATTTCAAAAAAAAATCCTACGCACACTCAAGATCATGGTGATGCATAGCAACGAGAGGGAAGAGTGTTGTCTATGTACCCTCGTAGACCGTAAGCGGAAGCGTTATGACAATGCGGTTGATGTAGTCGTACGTCTTCACGATCGACCGATCCTAGCACGTAAGGTACGGCACCTCCGCGATCTACACAAGTTCGGCTTGGTGACGTCCCATGAACTCACGATCCAGCAGAGTGTCGAGGGAGAGCTTTGTCAGTCCGACGGCGTGATGACGGTGATGATGATGCTACCAGAATAGGGCTTCGCCTAAGCACCGCTACGATATGACCGAGGTGGACTATGGTGGAGGGGGGCACCGCACACGGCTGGAAAACAATCAGCTTGTGTGTTCTAGGGTGCCCCCTGCCCCTGTATATAAAGGAGCAAGGGGGAGGCCGGCCGGCCTAGGGGCGCACCAAGGAGAGGGGGAGTCCTCCTCCTAGTAGGAGTAGGACTCTCCTTTTCCTAGTCCAACTAGGAAGGGGGAAGGGGAAAGGAAGGAGAGGAGAGAGGGAGGAAAGAGGGGGCACCCCCCCTCCTTGTCCAATTCGGACTCCCAAGGGGGGGCGCGGCCAGCCCTAGGCCCCTCCCTCTCTCAAACACAAGGCCCATGTAGGCCCATTAGTTCCCCTGGGGGTTCCGATAACCCCCCGACACTCCAATAAATATCCGGTGACCCCGGAACTCATCCGGTGTCTGAATATAGTCGTCCAACATATCAATCTTTATGTCTCGACCATTTCGAGACTCCTCGTCATGTCCATGATCACATCCGGGACTCCGAACTATCTTCGGTATATCAAAACACATAAACTCATAATATCGATCGTCACCGAATGTTAAGCGTGCGGACCCTATGGGTTCGAGAACTATGTAGACATGACCGAGACACGTCTCCGGTCAATAACCAATAGCGGAACCTGGATGCTCATATTGGTTCCTACATATTCTATGAAGATCTTTATCGGTCAAACCGCATAACGATATACGTTGTTCCCTTTGTCCTCGGTATGTTACTTGCCCGAGATTCGATCGTCGGTATCTCAATACCTAGTTAAATCTTGTTACCGGCAAGTCTCTTTACTCGTTATGTAATGCTACATCCCGTAACTAACCGAGAGGGCCCAGAGATACCTCTCCGACAATCGGAGTGACAAATCCTAATCTCGATCTATGCCAACTCAACAAACACCATTGGAGACACCTGTAGAGCACCTTTATAATCACCCGGTTACATTGTGACGTTTGGTAGCACACAAAGTGTTCCTCCGGTATTCAGGAATTGCATGATCTCATAGTCATAGGAACATGTATAAGTTATGGAGAAAGCAATAGCAACAAACTAAATGATCATTGTGCTAAGATAACGGATGGATCAAGTCAATCACATCATTCTCTAATGATGTGATCCCGTTAATCAAATGACAACTGATGTCTATGGTTAGGAAACATAATCATCATTGATTCAACGAGCTAGTCAAGTAGAGGCAAACTAGTGACACTCTGTTTGTCTATGTATTCACACATGTACTAAGTTTCCGGTTAATACAATTCTAGCATGAATAATAAACATTTATCATGATATAAGGAAATATAAATAACAACTTTATTATTGCCTCTAGGGCATATTTCCTTCAATATTTCATTCTAGCATTCAAAGACTTTTCTTTCAGCTTAGCTAACAGTTTCTTAAGATCATATCTATCTTTGCAAGCTAAAAGATCTCTAGCAGTTTCTTCATCCATAACATAACCCTCAGGCACATCAGGCAATTCATATCTAGGGGGAGAATCTTCGTCATCACTTTCATCAATATTATCAGTTTCAATAATTTCATTCTCTCTAACCCTAGCAAGTTGTTCATCAAGAAATTCACCTAATGGCACAGTATTATCAAGCATAGAAGTAGTTTCATCATAAGTATAATGTATAGAAGAAGTGGCATCAACAATAACATGCGACATATCAGAATCAATAGCATGTGTAGGTGTCGCGAGTTTACTCAAAACAGAAGGTGAATCAAGTGCAGAGCTAGATGGCAGTTCCTTACCTCCCCACCCCTCGTAGTTGAGGGAAAAATCTTGGTTCTTTCATCTTTCAAGTTCCTCATATTGATCAACAGATATAAATCCCAAGTGACTCAAAGAATAGAGCTATACTCCCCGGCAACGGCGCTAGAAAATAGTCTTGATAACCCACAAGTATAGGGAATCGCAACAGTTTTCGAGGGTAGAGTATTCAACCCAAATTTATTGATTCAACACAAGGGGGGCCAAAGAATATTCTCAAGTATTAACAGTTGAGGTGTCAATTCAAGCGCACCTGAAGGACTTAATATCTGCAGCAAAGTATTTAGTAGCAAAGTAATATGGAAGTAGCGGTAATGGTGGTAAAAGTAACATTAGTAGTTTTTGTTGTGATTGTAACAGTGGCAACAGAAAAGCAACTAAGCAAAGATCAATATGTGAAAATCTCATAGGCAATGGATCAGTGATGGATAATTATGTCGGATGTGATTCCTCATGCAACTGTTATAACATATGGTGACACAGAACTAGCTCCAGTTCATCAATGCAATGTAGGCATGTATTCCAAATATAGTCATACGTTCTTATGGAAAAGAACTTGCATGACATCTTTTGTCCTACCCTCCCATGGAAGCGGGGTCCTATTGGAAACTAAGGGATATTAAGGCCTCCTTTTAATAGAGTACCGAAACAAAGCATTAACACTTAGTGAATACATGAACTCCTCAAACTATAGTCATCACCGGGAGTGGTCCCGATTATTGTCACTTTGGGGTTACCGAATCATAACACATAGTAGGTGACTATTGACTTGCAAAATAGGATCAAGAACTCACATATATTCATGAAAACATAATAGGTTCAGATCTGAAATCATGGCACTCGGGCCCTAGTGACAAGCATTAAGCATAGCAAACTCATAGCAACATCAATCTTAGAACATAATGGATACTAGGGATCAAACCCTAACAAAACTAACTCAATTACGATTACTATTGTGCCTCATGAAAATGGCTCCCACCCCACCCCCACCCACGCCGATAGGCTCTCCGGCGATCTCCCTTTCTAGCCACTAAATTCCCAAACCAATCCACTCATCCTGTCCGGCGTCACCTCCTCTCTACGTGGATCACCATCTTCGATGGATCAAGGTTCTGGTTCTACCCTTGGCTTGGATTTCTCCAAGGGGCTGGTTTTTGCAAATGAGATCTATAGATCTTGTGGCGTCTCAGTTCATCCTTCGGAGGGCACGGATTCTTTCATCATGGTGGTCTGTTCAGTAGGCATGATTTCCGCCTTTCAGAGGATTTGGTTGCTGCAGCGCTTGAGGCCGCTATTGGTGGATCGGCCATTGAGTTCATGGTTTCCATTATATGTGACAAGGTATTCTCCTTTCATGTTTCATGCAAAAAAGTTGGTCTCTATGTTCTTGCGCTTCGGTCTTTCGCTTGTGAGCATTTTAAGTGTTTCTTCCACCTTTGGGGCCATGGTGGTCCAAATTGGAGACGTGAGGTCTTGATTTGGAGAAAAGAGTGTGATGCTGAATGGATTTTTGTTAGTCCTACCAAACGTCGCGTGACAATGGGTATGATGGCCATGCATAAACCTCTTGTTAAATCTTCTCTCAAGTCTGCCACTAGTTGCAGGAAGAAACTTTCATTCGCTATGTTTCAAAATTATCCTGCCTGCAAGGGTTATCAATACCCGGCCACGCAAACATGCATTGACACTATCCAGGATGCGGGTTATGTTCTTAATCAACGTGAGCGTGTCATTATTCATTCTCCTCCGGCGCCGGAGCTCCGGTGGACGGTGGCCACTCCACCAATCTGTTTTGGAACGGTCCCTCTGCCACCCGCTCAATCTGCGTCAATCTCGCAAGAGCTGGTTCCTCAATCTTCGGTGCATCTGTTGGGCAGATCTGGGATTTTTTCAAATCACCACCCTCCTGCTTTACCAGCAATTGATGGGCCCATTATGTCATCAAGGGTCGTTTCTGCCCAGCCCAGCAGCCCACGTTCTGAGTCACACGTAATCTCTCCGGGCCCAGTCAATGTTGAATCTCCCAATGCATGGCAAGTCAATCAGAATCATAACTTATCTCCCACCCGAATTTTGGGCCGGTCTGTTGAGGATTTGGATGGATTTTCTTCTATGGTTGATGAAATGGCGTTTAATGTCTGGAAATGCCACAACTGCTTTTCTATGGCACATATCACCTCCAGTTGCGCCAATCAAATGCGTTGTCGCCGTTGTTTTCGGCCAGGCCACAGGGAAAAATCTTGCACAGGATCTGCACCGTCAGGAGGTTTTAGGTGGGTCCCGTGCGTCATTGAGAGTCCATCTGACAGCCCGCCACCGACTTTACGGCTTCACGCCTCGAGTTCCCTCCACCCTACCCCTGTAGCCTGCCCATTGATACGTCCCGTCGATGAGTTGCATCAAGCATCGTCATCAGAGCCTACTTCGCCTCCACCTCCGCCACCCCCATTACCTCCATCCCCTCCAGCTCCGCCTCCACCACCACCCCATTACCACCATCTCCCTCAGGTCCACCACCCACACCAGATACGCCGCCAACACCTCCACCATTGCCGCGTTCATCGTCAGCAACTTCTTCGGCGATGGCCAACTTTGAGCTGGATCCTCTGTCGTACGTGCCGCCGGGCTTCGAGATCATTGATGGAGGGCCGCTTCGTCTCCCTCGCACCTTTTTTGCTCTAGCTGCTGCACCTGACAGAAGGCATGAGGAGTATGCAATTGGCATCGTCGAGCCAGCGTCGTTGCCAGAGGAGATTCAACTCTACCGTAACATGGTTAGTGACTTTGTTGTTAATCAATTGGAGAGAGATGTTCTCGATGTTCGGCCATGGATTCAGGGAGTCGGATTGTTCCGTTTCCATAGTTCAATCTCTAGGCAAATTATGGTGGATCATCCACCCTTTGATTTGGGCAATGATCGCTTTGTTCGTTTTATTCCGCATGATGAGGGAATCAATTACAGAGCTGTTCAGGGTTTTCGCCGTGGTTGGGTCATGCTCTTGGGAGTTCCCCTGGATTATCGTCGGCTGCAATATATTGCAGATGTGATTAGCACTTTTGGTCGTTTCCACTCTTGGCATCAGGCTGATCCTCTGCTGGTGCGGACTCTGGCATATGTGTCCTTCCCTGCCCCCTCTATGGTGCCTCGAGGTGTGGTCTATTGGGAGTTCGGAGATTTTGGTGGTACTAGGGTTTCATGGTTTTCTCCAGTCTATGTTCTATCTGCGGATTTTGCGGATGTGTTGCTTGCAGATGAAGATCCTATGTCGTTCGGTGGAAATCCACACCCCCTCCCTGGCCAGATGCACTTCAACAATCACAACTGGGTACTGCCGGAGTTTCCTGAACTAGGCTGGAATGATGTGCCTCCACCTGTTGTTGACAATGATAATGTGCAGCAGGATGCCGTCCCTGACAATGCTGCCGCACCTGAGGAACATGTTCAATCTCAAGAGTCCATGGTGTTGCAAGTTTCGGATGATTCAGTTAATAATGGCAATGGCCTTGATGATGTTCACAATGCTGATGTTGCTCCCCTTCACCCTGTAGCTCAACTTCCAGCTCAGCAGGTTCTCCATATTGGTCGGGTTCTAACGGTTTTGGCCCAATTCTGGCCCCACAGATGCAGTGGACTCCTACTTTTAGTAAGTACATGCAGCAATTTGATTCGGCAGTCATCCCGCGACCTTTGCAGATGCCTTTGTTTAACTTCATTAAGCAACCTTGGAGTCACAGCCTTTCTATTGGGAGTATGGCTCTCAGCTTGTAGCCGCCTCCGTCTGCTCCTGAGGTCTTCTGTCAGCTTTCATCAGTCAAGCGCCCAGTTTCTCGTGCGCTCTACTTCGATGAGCCATCTGAATTGTCTGAACCTGTCTCTGAGAAGTTTCAATTCTCTGCTATGCCTGTTATCAACAATAAGAGATCTCGTAAATCTACATTTGTTGGCCCGATTCTTCTGGATTCCCAAGTCCGTCGTAGTGCCCGGCTTCGCACCTTGCGTGATGGTTTTTGTCAGGCGCCCCCAGGATCAATCAGTCCATAGTTTGTCAAGCACACCAAGAAGCGCAAAACTAGTGCTCGGCCTGTTCAGTCTGCAGCCACTCCTGATGAGCCAGTTGTGCCTCCTCCAACTGCAATTGCTAACCTTCAACGCACTGGTACACGCCTACGGATTGCCCCTGAGAAGATCACGACGGAGAAGCTTGTAGTTGATCCTTCTGAAGCCACTCCTTCCAAGGATACTGATGATGAATGAAGTCTGCCACATCATGGGTCGCTGGCGAACCCATTTAATCGCCACTTATCTTTGCTTTTGTTACTTGATGTTGAACCTTATGAGGCTGCTCCGTGGATGTTGTAGGTCATTGCGTGATCTACTTTTGCTTTTCTTCCCTTTAGTTTGTAATGAATCAGACAATCTTTAGAGACTGGAAGATATTGTGTCGGAATGTGCATGGTCTTAACTCTAAATCGAGGCAACTTGCAGTTAAGCAGAAGATAGATGAAAGTGGGTGCTCTATCATCTGTTTGCAAGAAACTAAATGCATGCATATCGATCAGCATTTTCTTAGGAAATTTTGTCCTCGACGCTTCAATAATTTTGTGTATATGCCATCGTCTGGGGCTTCTAGTGGTCTCCTGATTATTTGGAATTCGGCTTTCTTTTCTGGGAAATTAATTCAAGCCCACTCCTATGGCATCATTGTGGAATTTGCATCTACACACACTTCTGAAGTTTGGACTTTAGTGTCAGTTTATGGTCCTTGTCAGAATCCTGCTCGAGATGAATTTGCCCAGTGGTTATATAACCTCAACATACAAATTGATGAGAAATGGCTACTTTTAGGTGATTTTAATTTCATGCGATCCTTGTAAAACCGCAATTTACCAGGGGGTAATGTTAATGATATTTTTCTTTTTAATGCAATTATTGGTCACCTAGGTTTAGTGGAATTACCAATAAAAGGTAGGCAATTTACTTGGTCCAATATGCAAATAAGTCCTCTTCTGGAGCAGATTGACTAGTTCTTCACCACGGTATCTTGGACCTCTGATCACCCTAATAAAATGGTCATGCCCCTGACACGGGCATCATCAGATCATGTACCTTGTGTTGTCTCTGTCGCCACTTCTATTCTGAAAGCCAAGGTCTTCCATTTTGAAAATTATTGGGTAAACCTCCCAGGTTTTGCTAAATGTGTCTTTGAAGTTTGGAACATGCCTGTTTAGAGGTCTTCTGTTGCTGGTACAATTTTGGCCAAGTTTAAAGCCCTCCGTTATGCTCTTAAGAGGTGGCACGTAAGCCTTTCGAAGGTTAAGGCCCTAATTGCTGATGGCAACAAGGTGATCCTGCACTTTGATGGTTTGGAGGAACTTCGGTCGCTCACTTGGCCAGAGATAAATTTTCATAAAATTGTTAAGCTCCATCTTGAGGATATTCTTCGTTTGCAATTTATCTACTGGAAACAGCGCTGTACCATCAGATTCATCAAAGTGGGCGAGGAAAACATGAAATTTTTCCACGCCATGGCTACAGAACGATACCGAAGGAATACCATCACCTCCATTAAAAATGCTGCAGGTGAGGTTGTGACTGATCATCATCAGTTAGCTTCCATGTTTTGGTCTAATTTCAAGCAGCGCATGGGCCAAGCCAAGGGTATTCGCATGACCTTTGATCTTGATAACCTCCTGACTAGAGTCGAGGGACTTGAGGCTTTATCCAGGCCTTTCACTGATGCTGAAGTGGAGGAGGTCATTACACATTTACCGTCTGACCGTGCCCCTGGCCCGGATGGATTTACAGGCCTATTCCTGAAGAAATGTTGGAGTGTTCTTAAGCCAGACTTTATGAAGTTGGTTGCTGAGTTTTATGAAGGAAATTGCAGCTTGGAATGTCTTAACACATCTCTCGTTACTCTCATTCCTAAAAAGTTAAGCCCTCAGACTGTTGGTGACTTTCAGCCAATCTCTTTAACCAATACATGTCTTAAGTTCTTAACCAAACTTCTGGCGAATCGGTTGCAGAAAGTAATCCTCCAATGCATCCACCGTAACCAATATGGCTTCCTCAAGTGTCGCTCTATCCAAGACTGCCTTGCATGGTGTTTTGAATATATACACCAGTGCAAAGCTTCAAAGAGGCCCATTGTTTTATTGAAGCTGGATTTCACTAAAGCGTTTGACATGATTGAGCATGATGCCATCCTCAGAATTCTTAAGTACAAGGGCTTTGATGATCGTTGGAATGGTTGGGTCAGTAACCTTCTTTCATCTGGTTCTTCTGCGGTACTGTTAAATGGAGTTCCTGGCCAACATTTTCAGTGCAAGTGTAGTGTTCATCAAGGCGATCCTCTATCGCCTCTCCTCTTTTTCATTGTGGTGGATCTTCTGCAATCTGTGGTCAATGACATGTGCACTCGTAATATCCTCAGCTTACCAATCCCAACGAGGTCTAACGACTATCCGATTGTTCAGTATGCGGACGACACACTGATAGTTTTGCCAGCGGTTGACAACCAATTGATTGCTCTCAAGGATATATTACACAATTTTGCTGAATCCACGGGTTTGCGTGTCAACTTCAGTAAATCTCCCCTCATCCCAATGAACATGTCTGAGGAAGAAGGAATTCGTCTTGCTGCTCTACTTGGATGCTCTGTTGGATCAATGCCCTTCATGTATCTTGGTCTACCAATGGGCACCTCTAGGACGACCATTTACGATCTGCTGCCTCTTGTTGATCGCATCGAGATAAGATTATTTGCAACTTCTTGTCTCCTCAACCAAGGCAGTAGGCTTCAACTCCTGCAGTCAGCCCTCACGTCCATGCCCATTTACTTTCTCTGCTCCTTATCTATACCACAAGGTATCCTCAAGCAGATTGAAAGGATTGAACGGCAGTGTCTTTGGAGGGGGAATACTGAAACTCCAAGACAATCTCTAGCTGCATGGGAGTTGGTTTGCAAGCCAAAGAAGTATGGAGGGCTGGGAGTCACTCATTTAGGAGTGCAAAATGAAGCTCTCCTGATCAAACATCTGTTCAAGTTCTTCAATAAGAAAGATGTCCCATGGGTTAACCTCATTTTGGATTCCTATTACCATTCCTTAGCCCCACAAGTTACTCAGCTATGTGGCTCCTTTTGGTGGCGTGATGTGCTCAAGCTGTATGAAAAGTCTGTTTGCTTGCCACACCACAAGTGCATGCTGGAGATACTGTGGTTTTCTGGCTTGATCGTTGGCAAATTGACAACAGAATAATTGCTCTTAAGGATCGATTCCCTAGACTTCATTCATTTGCCATTGATGACATGATAACAGTCAAGGACTTCTTTTCTTACCAGTTGACTGTTGAAGGTTTTCATCTACCTTTCTCTTCGGAGGCATATCTGGAACTAACTCAACTCCAGACTTTGTTACAGCCCATAAGCTTGCAATCAGAGGAGAAGGATGTTTGGAAATGGCCATCTAAAACTGGAGAGTATCAATCTAAACTCTACTATGAGTTCACCTTCTCCCATTTGAGGATTGACCCACTTTTCAAATATATTTGGAAATGCTCCTGTACCCTCAAGATCAAGGTTTTTGGATGGCTTTTATTGATGGATCGTCTTAACACACGGGACATGATGCAGAGAAGGCACTGGAATATCCAGGATGATACTTGTGTTCTTTGCCAGTCTTCCTTTCATGAAGATAGAGTCCACCTCTTTTTCTCTTGCAATTTTAGTCAAAGAGTATGGAACTATCTTGGGATTTCCTGGCCAGCAGCATCCAATCAGTCTACTTTCATGATGGCTTCAGCTTCTAAGAAGGATTTCAATACGCCTTTCTATTCTGAGGTGGTTTTTACTGCTACATGGAACATTTGGATGCAGAGGAATGGCAAGATCTTTAGAAATGAGACCCCAAGTTTTAGAGCTTGGAGGAGGAATTTTGTGCATGATCTGTCCTTACTAGCTCACAGAATCAAATGTAAATATAGGGACAGTCTGTTAGCTTGGATAGCCTCTCTCCCCTAACTCTCTGTGTAAGTATGATCGCTCTCTTTGTAAGTTTTGTTTTTTTTCTTTAGTTGTACAGAGAACCTTTTGTTTTTTGGAATGAATAAAGGGTTGTGAGGCTATTGCCTTGCAGTATATAGTCAAAAAAACTAACTCGATTACATGATAAATCTCATCCAACCCATCACCGTCCAGCAAGCCTACGATGGAATTACTCACGCACGGCAGTGAGCATCATGAAATTGGTGATGGAGGAAGGTTGATGATGACGATGGCGATAGATTCCCCTCTCCGGAGCCCTGAACGGACTCCAGATCAGCCATCCCGAGAGAGATTAGGGCTTGGCAGCAGCTCCGTATCGTAAAACGTGATGAATCCTTCTTCCTGATTTTTTTCTCCCTGAACATGAATATATAGAGTTGGAGTTGACGTTCGGGGAGCCTCAGGGGGGCCATGAGGCAGGGGCGTGCCCCAGGGGGGCGCGCCCTGCACCCTCGTGGACAGGGTGTGGGCCCCTGGTGTTGATTCTTTTGCCGGTATTTTTTATTTATTCCAAAACGTGTCTCCACTGATTTTCAGGTCATTCCGAGAACTTTTATTTCTGCACAAAAATTACGCCATGGCAATTCTTACTGAAAACAACGTCAGTCCGGGTTAGTTCCATTCAAATCATGCAAGTTAGAGTCCAAAACAAGGTCAAAAGTGTTTGGAAAAGTAGATACGATGGAGACGTATCACCGCCGAAGAGTCCAGAATCACTAGATCCAATCTAGACACCATCACGGAGGGGTTTGATACGTCTCCAACGTATCTATAATTTTTGATTGTTCCATGCTATTATATTATCTGTTTTGGATGTTAATGGGCTTTATTTTACACTTTTATATTATTTTTGGGACTAACCTATTAACCGGAGGCCCAGCCCAAATTGCTGTTTTTTGCCTATTTCAGTGTTTCGCCGAAAAGGAATATCAAACGGAGTCCAAACGGAATGAACCCTTCAGGAGTGTTATTTTTGGAACAAACGTGATCTAGGGGACTTGGAGTGGACGTCAAGAAACAATCAAGGAATCCACGAGGTAGGGGGCGCGCCTACCTCCCCCCCCCCCCCGGGGGCGCCCCCCCCCCCCCTGGGCCCCCCCTTCCCCCCCCCCCCCCCCTCTTCCCCCCCTATATATATCCATATACCCCGAGAACACCTAGGAGCACCACGAAACCCTATTTCCACCGCCACAACCTTCTGTACCCAAGATATCCCATCTTGGGGCCTTTTCCGGAGCTCCGTCAGAGGGGGCATTGATCACAGAGGCCCTCTACATCAACTCCATGGCCCCTCCGATGATGTGTGCGTAGTTTACTTCAAACCTTCGGGTCCATAGTTATTAGCTAGATGGCTTCTTCTCTCTCTTTGGATCTCAATACAAAGTTCTCCTCGATTCTCTTGGAGATCCATTCAATGTAATCTTCTTTTGCGGTGTGTTTGTCGAGATCCGATGAATTGTGGGTTTATGATCAAGTTTATCTATGAACAATATTTGAATCTTCTCTGAATTCTTTTATGTATGATTGGTTTATCTTTGCGAGTCTCTTCGAATTATCAGTTTGGTTTGGCCTACTAGATTGATCTTTCTTGCAATGGGAAAAGTGCTTAGCTTTGGGTTTAATCTTGCGGTGCTCGATCCCAGTGACAGCAAGGGAAACAACATGTATTGTATTGTTGCCATCGAGGATAAAAAGATGGGGTTTATATCATATTGCATGAGTTTATCCCTCTACATCATGTCATCTTGCTTAAGGCGTTACTTTGTTCTTATGAACTTAATACTCTAGATGCATGCTGGATAGCGGTCGATGTGTGGAGTAATAGTAGTAGATGCAGGCAGGAGTCGGTCTACTTGTCACGGACGTGATGCCTATATACATGATCATACCTAGATATTCTCATAATTATTTGCTTTTCTATCAATTGCTCGATAGTAATTTGTTCACCCACCGTAATACTTATGCTATCTTGAGAGAAGCCACTAGTGAAACCTATGGCCCCCAGGTCTATTCTCCATCATACAAGTTTCCAATCTATTTTATTTTGCAATCTTACTTTCAATCTATATCATAAAAATACCAAAAATATTTATCTTATTATTATTATCTCTATCAGATCTCACTCTTGCAAGTGGCCGTGAAGGGATTGACAACCCGTTTAACGCGTTGGTTGCGAGGTTCTTATTTGTTTGTGTAGGTATGAGGTGACTCGCGCGTGGTCTCCTACTGGATTGATACCTTGGTTCTCAAAAACTGAGGGAAATACCTTTCCTCCTCCAGGGAAAACCAACGCAGTGCTCAAGAGGTAGCAAGAAGGATTTCTGGTGCTGTTGCCGGGGAGATCTACGCCAAGTCAAGATATACCAAGTACCCATCACAAACTCTTATCCCTCGCATTACATTATTTTCCATTTGCCTCTTGTTTTCCTCTCCCCCACTTCACCCTTTCCATTTTATTCGCCCTTTTTCCGTTCTCCTTCTTCTCGTATGTATCGTTCTTTGTGTTTCCATGTGCCTTCTTTTTGCTTGCATCTTTGCTTGCTAAAAATCTATTGATATGGATCCACTTAAAGTGTTCTACTTGGATCATCTTCGATCCTTATGCGCTCGTGCTGAAACCCAAACTAGCCCAGTTGATGGGAAATCTTCAGATGAGCAAGCTCATTTTGTGCGTCACTGTTTGTCTGAAAAGGGGATACTCTTATGGGATCAAATAAACAGGTTGATATGTTATGCTTGGAATCTTTGTGAAATTTTTGATCTTACTTGTTGCTCTAAGAACCCTAAAAAACACATCCCCTACCTATGTGAGTTTAATGATAATGAAATCTTATCATCTTATGCAAAGGGTGTTTACAGTTACTACGATATCGAACAAATTAAAGAATTTGTTGCTTTTAAGGGTGCTTATGAAGTTGCTTCTTTGTTTAAAAAGTATGATATTACTCTCTACGAATCTGAAAATTTGGACATACTTAAATATTGCTATGAAAACTATGCTCATAATGTGTATGTCAAAGAATTTATTGAAAAAATGACCGTTGCTTCGGAAGAAAATAATGATATGCATGAATCTATAGATAATTATGATTCTGATGATTTGACTGAAATATCCCTTGATGAACATGATGCTTGCTATTCTTGTGGCCATGATACCAATATTTCTGAAGATGAGTTTGCTATAGTTCCTTATGTTAAACATGAGATCATTGCTCTTGCACCCATACTTGATAGTTCCTTCGATGAAAGATTGCAATGATGTTATTATAAATTCTCTTCATGGCAATTGTGTTAATGATATGCAAAACCCTAAGCTTGGGGATTCTAGTTTTGCTATGTCTACTACTTGTTGCAATGATCATGATTGGGGTGATTCTTCTTTTGATCTTGAAAATTTATTCAAGCCCCATGATGAATATGAGATTGATAATAGTGTTTGCAATATTATTGAAAGTGGGTTTGGAAGAGCGTTAACTTTAGATCCCACATATTTGGAAATGTTCAATCTTATGAAGTTTTTGATAAAAGTGGGTTTGGAAAGGTCATGACTTTAGTTAATGTTAATCCCACTGTTTTGGAAGAGTGTCAACTTTGCATTCATGTGGATCGTGTTAAGAATATGTTTTGTGATAGCTATATTGTTGAATTTTCTTATGATCCTACATGTAATTATTATGAGAGAGGAAAATATGGTGGTAGAAATTTTCATGTTACTAAATTACCACTCGTTATGTTGAGATTGCTATTGTTTCTTTCCGCTTCCTTGCATATGCTAGTTTTTTCTTGCCTTGATAATTTGTTTGCCTATAAGATGCCTATGCATAGGAAGTATGTTAGACTTAGATGTGTTTGTTACGTGTTTTATGATGCTCTCTTTGTGCTTCAATTCTTGTCTTTCATGTGAGCATCATTGAAATCTTTTGCCTAGCTAAAAGGCTTTAAACGATAGCGCTTGTTGGGAGGCAACCCAATTTTATTTGTATTCCTTGATTTTTATTCCTGTTTAGTAATAAATAATTTATCTAGCCTATGTTTTGGTTGTGTTTTTTGTGTTATAGTGTTTGTGCCAAGTAGAACCGTTGGGAAGACTTGGGGGAAGTCTTTTTGATCTTGCTCTAAAAAACAGAAACTTTAGCGCTCACGAGAATTGCTTCCATTTTTATTTGGAGAGTGATATTTAGTTAATTCTTTTTGCAGATGATTAATAGATAAATTCCTCACGTCCACCAATTTATTTTAGAATTTTTTGGGTTCCAGAAGTTTGTGTTAGTTACAGATTACTACAGACTGTTCTGTTTTTGACAGATTCTGTTTTTCGTGTGTTGTTTGCTTATTTTGATGAAACTATGGCTAGTAATAGAGTTTATGAACCATAGAAAAGTTGCAATACAGTAGGTTTAACACCAATATAAATAAATAATGAGTTCATTATAGTACCTTGAAGTGGTGTTTTATTTTCTTTCGCTAACGGAGCTCACGAGATTTTCTGTTAAGTTTTGTGTTGTGAGGTTTTCAGGTTTTGGGTAAAGTTTAGATGGATTATGGAACAGGGAGTGGCAAGAGACTAATCTTGGGGATGACCAAGGCACCCGAAGGTAAATACAAGGACACCAAAAATCCTAAGCTTGGGTATGCCCCGGAAGGCATCCCCTCTTTTGTCTTCATTCATCGGTAACTTTACTTTGAGCTATATTTTTATTCACCACATGATATGTGTTTTGCTTGGAGCGTGTTGTATGATTTGAGTCTTTGATTTTTGTTTTTCCACAATAATCCTTGCTGTACACACCTTTTTATAGAGAGACACCTGAATTGGAATTTGTTAGAATACTCTATGTGCTTCACTTATATCTTTTGAGCTATATAATTTTTTCTCTATGTGCTTCACTTATATCTTTTAGAGCACGGTGGTGGTTTTATTCTATAGAAATAATTGATCTCTCATGCTTCACTTATATTATTTTGAGAGTCCTTTAGAACAACATGGCAAATTGCTTTTAGGCATTATAAAAACTTTCATATAAGTGCATTGAATACTATGAGAAGTTTGATACTTGGTAATTGTTTTGAGATATGGAAATGGTGATATTAGAGTCATGCTAGTTGAGTAGTTGTGAATTTGAGAAATACTTGTGCTGAAATTTGTGATTCCCGTAGCATGCATGTATGGTGAACCGTTATGTGATGAAGTTGGAGCATGATTTATTTATTGATTGCCTTCCTTATGAGTGGCGGTCGGGGACGAGCGATGGTCTTTTCCTACCAATCTATCCCCCTAGGAGCATGCGCGTAGTACTTTGTTTCGATAACTAATAGATTTTTGCAATAAGTATGTGAGTTCTTTATGACTAATGTTGAGTCCATGGATTATATGCACCCTCACCCTTCCACATTTTCTAGCCTCTCTAGTACCGCGCAACTTTCACCGGTACCATAAACCCACCATATACCTTCCTCAAAACAGCCACCATACCTACCTATTATGGCATTTCCATAGACATTCCAAGATATATTGCCATGCAACTTTCCACCATTCCATTTGTTATGACACGCTTCATCATTCTCATATTGCCATGCATGATCACATAGTTGACATCGTATTTGTGGCAAAGCCACCGTTCATAATTTTTTCATACATGTCACTCTTGATTCATTTCCGGTACACCACCGGAGGCATTCACATAGAGTCATATTTTGTTGTAAGTATTGAGTTGTAATTCTTGAGTTGTAAGTAAAAATAAGTGTGATGATCATCATTATTAGAGCATTGTCCCAGTGAGGAAAGGATGATGGAGACTATGATTCCCCCACAAGTCGGGATGAGACTCCGGACGGACAATAAAAAAAGGAGAAAGAAAAGAGGCCATAAAAAAGAGAAAAGGCCCAAATAAAAAAATGAGAGAAAAAGAGAGAAGGGACAATGTTACTATCCTTTCTCCACACTTGTGCTTCAAAGTAGCACCATGATCTTCATGATAGAGAGTCTCATATGTTGTCACTTTCATAAACTAGTGGGAATTTTACATTATAGAACTTGGCTTGTATATTCCAATGATGGGCTTCCTCAAATTGCCCTAGGTCTTCGTGAGCAAGCAAGTTGGATGCACACCCACTTAGTTTCTTTTGTTGAGATTTCACACACTTATAGCTCTAGTGCGTCCATTGCATGGCAATCCCTACTCACTCACATTGATATCTATTGATGGGCATCTCCATAGCCCATTGATATGCCTAGTTGATGTGAGACTATCTTCTCCTTTTTGTCTTCTCCACAACCACCATTCTATCCCACCTATAGTGCTATATCCATGGCTCACGCTCATATATTGCGTGAAAATTGAAAAAGTTTGAGAACATCAAAAGTATGAAACAATTGCTTGGCTTGTCATCGGGGTTGTGCATGATTTAATATTTTGTGTGATGAAGATAGAGCATAGCCAGACTATATGATTTTGTAGGGATAACTTTCTTTGGCCATGTTATTTTGAGAAGACATGATTTCTAAGTTAGTATGCTTGAAGTATTATTATTTCTATGTCAATATTAAACTTTTATCTTGAATCTTTCGGATCTGAACATTCATGCCACAATAAAGAAAAATTTCATTGAGAAATATGTTAGGAAGCATTCCACATCAAAAATACTGTTTTTATCATTTACCTTCTCGAGGACGAGCAGGAATTAAGCTTGGGGACGCTTGATACGTCTATAACGTATCTATAATTTTTGATTGTTCCATGCTATTATATTATCTGTTTGGATGTTAATGGGCTTTATTTTACACTTATATATTATTTTTTGGACTAACCTATTAACCGGAGGCCCAGCCCAAATTGTTGTTTTTTTGCCTATTTTAGTGTTTCACCGAAAAGGAATATCAAACGGAGTCCAAACGGAATGAAACCTTCGGGAGCATTATTTTTGGAACAAACGTGATACATGGGACTTGGAGTGGACGTCAAGAAACAATCGAGGAGGCCACGAGGCAGGGGGCGCGCCCTCCACCCTCGTGGGCCCCTCGTTGCTCCACCGACCTACTTCTTCCTCCTATATATATCCATATACCTCGAGAACACCTAGGAGCACCATGAAACCCTATTTCCACCGCCGCAACCTTCTGTACCCAAGAGATCCCATCTTGGGGCCTTTTTCGGAGCTCCGCCGGAGGGTGCATTGATCACGGAGGGCCTCTACATCAACTCCATGGCCCCTCCGATGATGTGTGAGTAGTTTACTTCACACCTTCGGGTCCATAGTTATTAGCTAGATGGCTTCTTCTCTCTCTTTGGATCTCAATACAAAGTTCTCCTCGATTCTCTTGGAGATCCATTCAATGTAATCTTCTTTTGCGGTGTGTTTGTCGAGATCCGATGAATTGTGGGTTTATGATCAAGTTTATCTATGAACAATATTTGAATCTTCTCTAAATTCTTTTATGTATGATTGGTTTATCTTTGCGAGTCTCTTCGAATTATCAGTTTGGTTTGGCCTACTAGCTTGATCTTTCTTGCAATGGGAAAAGTGCTTAGCTTTGGGTTTAATCTTGCGGTGCTCGATCCCAGTGACAGAAAGGGAAACGACATGTATTGTATTGTTGCCATCGAGGATAAAAATATGGGGTTTATATCATATTGCATGAGTTTATCCCTCTACATCATGTCATCTTGCTTAAGGCGTTACTTTGTTCTTATGAATTTAATACTCTAGATGCATGCTGGATAGCGGTCGATGTGTGGAGTAATAGTAGTAGATGCAGGCAGGAGTTGGTCTACTTGTCACGGACGTGATGCCTATATACATGATCATACCTAGATATTCTCATAATTATTTGCTTTTCTATCAATTGCTCGATAGTAATTTGTTCACCCATCGTAATACTTATGCTATCTTGAGAGAAGCCACTAGTGAAACCTATGGCCCCCAGGTCTATTCTCCATCATACAAGTTTCCAATCTATTTTATTTTGCAATCTTACTTTCAATCTATATCATAAAAATACCAAAAATATTTATCTTATTATTATTATCTCTATCAGATCTCACTCTTGCAAGTGGCCGTGAAGGGATTGACAACCCCTTTATCGCGTTGGTTGCGAGGTTCTTATTTGTTTGTGTAGGTATGAGGTGACTCGCGCGTGGTCTCCTACTGGATTGATACCTTGGTTCTCAAAAACTAAGGGAAATACTTACGCTGCTTTACTGCATCACCCTTTCCTCGTCAAGGGAAAACCAACGCAGTGCTCAAGAGGTAGCAGGGTTCACCACTTCCATTGGTGCCTCTTCGATGATGCGTGAGTAGTTCTTTGTAGACCTTCGGGTCCGTAGTTAGTAGCTAGATGGCTTCATCTCTCTCTCTCTTGATCCTCATTACTGGTCTCTTGGAGATCCATATGATGTAACTCTTTTGCGGTGTGTTTGTTGGGATCGATGAACTTCGAGTTTATGATCATATCTATGTTTTTATATCCATGAAAGTATTTGAGTTTCTTTGATCTCTTTTATGCATGATTTCTTATAGCCTCGTATTTCATCTCCGATATTTGGGTTTTGTCTGGCCAACTTGATCTATTTATCTTGCAATGGGAAGAGGTGCCCGGTAGTGGGTTCGATCTTACGGTGCTTCATCCCAGTGACAAAAAGGGAACTGACACATATGTATCATTGCCACTAAGGATAAAAAGACGAGATCTATATCTACCGCCATATATATAAGCGGATCTTGTCTCCATCATGTCATCATTCTTATTGCATTACTCCATTTTTCCATGAACTTAATACACTAGATGCATGCTGGATAGCGGTCGATGTGTGGAGTAATAGTAGTAGATGCAGGCAGGAGCCGGTCTACTAATCTTGGACGTGATGCCTATGTAATGATCATTGCCTGGATATCATCATAATTATTTGAAGTTCTATCAATTGCCCAACAGTAATTTGTTTACCCACTGTTTGCTATTTTTAACGAGAGAAGCCACTAGTGAAACCTACGGCCCCTGGGTCTTCTTTCTCATATATTTGCCTTTGCGATCTACTTTTCTCTTACATTTATTTTCAGAGCTATTAAACCAAAAATCCAAATATACCTTACTGAAATTTATTTTATTTGGCGTTCGATCTATCAATCTACTACAATTTACCTCACGCCTGTTTGCCTATCTTGAGGCGTCGTACCCCGAAAGGGATTGATAACCCCTTTAACACGTCGGGTTGCGAGGTGTTGTTATTTGTGTGAAGGTGCTGCTTACATTGTGTTACTTGGTTCTCCTACTGGTTCAATACCTTGGTTTCATAACTGAGGGAAATACCTACCGTCGATTTGCTACATCATCCCTCCCTCTCCAGGGAAATACCGACATAGTTCCAGCTACCATCATATATCTATGTGCCTCTCGTCCCGATATTATGCTAAGTGTGTGCATGATATCAAGCGGCCCCTAAAGATTCTCATCTTAAGGCCGTGAAAAGGATAGTGAGATACTTATTCCATACACCAAATTTTGGCATTTGGTACCCTAAGAGGTCTTCTTTTGATCTTGTTGGCTACTCCGACTCGGACTATGCCGGTGACAAGGTTGATAGAAATTCGGGTACTTGCAAATTTCTTGGTAGATCTCTTATGTCTTGGTCCTCCAAGAAACAGAACTTGGTATCCTTATCCACCGCCGAAGCGGAATACATTGCCATCGGTTCATGTTGTGCTCAATTACTTTGGATGACCCAAACTCTTAAAGATTATGGCATATATGTGAAACATGTTCCATTGCTTTGTGACAATGAAAGTGCTATTAAGATTGCTCACAATTCCGTGCAACATTCTCGAACTAAGCATATTGAAGTTCGTCATCATTTGATTCGAGATCATGTTGCTAAAGGAGATATTGATCCTAAGCATGTTCGTACCGATAAGCAATTGGTGGATATATTCACCAAACCGCTTGATGAGAAAGTATTTTGCCGTTTGAGAGGTGTATTGAACATCATTGATGCCTCAAACTTGGAGAAGTCACTCCATTTGGATACATGCAAGGCTTGAGCCATTGACTAATCCTTGATATTTCTCTTATGATGATGATCATATGTCTTGGATCTACACTTGTACCCTTGCATGCAATCTAACCCTTGTAGGTGCTTGGATGAGCTTGAATACATGAGATTGCAACTCACTCACATCTTGAGCAATCTCTACATCACCAAGTCTCTACAATATGGTCATTGAAGATAAGGAAGCATGAAACCCTTTAACATATCCTTTGACAAATTCTATATATCAAATTTCATTTGGTATAAAATTTCATGATTGTCACTTTGGACACAAGTGCTCTTCCTTGCAAGACTAACCCGTGTAGGTAGATGAACTCAAACTACAAGTGATGCTCCCAACTCATTGATGAGCTACATAAACCCTGAGCATCCCACACAAGTTCAACTACATGATCAAGATCAACACCACCACCCAAGGTATGTTATTCCATCTTAGAGAAGCTTTACCCTAAGTCATGGGTCAAAGCAGCTCAACAAGATGTGAATACATCAAATTGCTTAAACGAAAAATGGCAACCCCATTTTGAGCTTAAATGATGAGTATGACCTACGATCAAGTGTTCTCACTTGACTCGTCAGTCAATATACTCTAACATAGGTGACTCTATCGCCGACCAATTCTAGATGAAGTTCTCTAGTGCTTTTTGTGTCCTTGCATTTGTCGTTTGCATGTTTGTTTCCCTTTTAAAAAAAACTTCATCTAGATTTATTTCCTTTTTCTATATTATGTTTTGCATTCCCTGCATCTAATTCATTGCAAATCCTTCAGTTAATTCATTTCAAATATTTCTAAGATCTTATTTGCCTAGTGAGCTGAGATGACAATTGTTTTCTCTCTGTGTTGAACTTGGCCTCACCAGTTTGTTTCTTTCGGCTAAACCGAAACAACTCGGTGCCACCGAAGAGAAAGACTCGGTGTTACCGATTTCACTATTGAGAGAACACTTTGTCATTTGCATGCTCCATATTTGTTCTAGCTCCACTCAATGATTCTTGTCCTCTACAAGCATCTTATATTACATGTTGCTTTGTAATGTGACTCAAGGACCAAACCTACTTGACTCATGCTCCAGAATATCCCTTCTTGGAAATTAATGTCAATGGGGGAGAGAGAGCACATCAAAGCTTATCACATATGAGAGAATGCACTCCTTAAGCTTCTCCAGATGCTTTTATCCATAGAGGAGAGAAGTCACATGTCTTCAAGAGGGGAAAGACATGTTAGTATGTGTTAAGGTTGTTATGTTTGTTTTGCTCTGGTTTTCTTTTCCCTATCTTCTCCCATTATCCAATATAAGATTCAGGGGGAGAAAGACATCTAAAGGAATGAATTCATTGCATATCTTTACTCTTTGGGGACATGTCTATATCGGATAGAGTACCTAGTACTCACTCTCTACATGTCATCCCAATCTTGGTACTCTTGTGATTTCTTAAATTGCTTTGTCCAGTCGATGTTCGTGTGTTATCTAACCTTGTTTACTCAGGTTCATCTCTTCCAAAGCTACCCCAAGACCACAAGGTAAGTATATGCATCACATCCATGTGCATGATGATTTCTTGCTACTGTACATATTGTTCGCAAGAAGAAATCATGAACATGGAGGTACATTTCCTATATTCACATCATTTGCTCTGATGCATATAACCAAGATACATGTAACTCATTGCTTGCTCTGTCATGGTTATGCATTCACATGCTCTTATATTCCATATTCACATGATTGCATACATGTAGGGGGAGCCTGTGCATGTTACATGTCTTTCCAAAGCTTTACTGTTATTCTTCATATCTTCATCTAAGTCTTTGATGTATGTTGTCATCAATTACCAAAAAGGGGGAGATTGAAAGCACAAGTACTCCCTGGGTGATTTTGGTAATTAATGTCAACATATCTCTTGTTGGACTAATACTTTTATCTAGTATATTTCAGAAATTTCAACAAAGGCGTGGCATGGAAAAGAGGATGTGGAACCCCTTCAAGAAGCTAACGACAAGGATTGGCAAAAGCTCAAGACTCTACATTTTCATTTCAGTGGTCCAAGATCACTTTGAGTCCATAGGAAAGCCAATACTATTAAAAGGGGATGAGGTGTTGCTTAATGGCTTACTTGCTCAAAGTGCTTAGTGATATGCTCCAAAGCCCTCAACCATTGTCTCATTTCCACATATGTCCCAAACCAAAAGTCAAACTCGGCCCCACCGATTTGATCTATCCGACGCCACCGAGTTCACTTGACATAGCCACTGCCAGAAACCCTAATCAATTCGGTCTCACCGAGATGGGCTTGCAAACTCTCTGTTGCCTATTGCAATTGTCTCTGTCTCACCAAGATAAGCAATCGGTCCCACTGAGTTTGCTCGACCAACTCTCTATTTTGCTAATTACCAAAATCGGTCTCACCGACTTTGTGTAATCGGTCAAACCGAGTTGAGGTTTTACCCTAACCCTAGCACATCGGTCCCACCGAGTTGGTCATATCGGTCCCACCGAAAAATCTAACGTTCACATTTTGAACCATATAGGTCTGACCGAGTTTCACTATTCGGTCCCACCGTGTTTGGTAAATTGTGTGTGATGGTTAGATTTTGTGTGGAGGCTATATATACCCCTCCACCCATCCTCCATTCGGCGAGAGAGCCATCAGAACGTGCCTACACTTCCAGCATTCATTTTCTGAGAGAGAACCACCTACTCATGTGTTGAGACCAAGATATTCCAATCCAACCACAAGAATCTTCATGTCTAGCCTTCCCCAAGTTGATTTCCACTCAAATCATCTTTCCACCACATCCAAATCTGTGAGAGAGAGTTGAGTGTTGGGGAGACTGTCATTTGAAGCACAAGAGCAAGGAGTTCATCATCAACACACATCTATTACCTTTTGGAGAGTGGTGTCTCCTAGATTGGTTAGGTGTCACTTGGGAGCCTCCGTCAAGATTGTGTAGTTGACCAAGGAGTTTGTAAGGGCAAGGAGATCGCCTACTTCGTGAAGATCTACCCAAGTGAGGCAAGTCCTTCGTGAGCGATGGCCATGGTGGGATAGACAAGGTTGCTTCTTCGTGGACCCTTCGTGGGCGGAACCCTCTGTGGACTCACGCAACCATTACCCTCTGTGGGTTGAAGTCTCCATCAACGTGGATGTACGATAGCACCACCTATCGGAACCACGCCAAAAATCTTTGTGTCTCCAATTGCGTTTGCACACTCCAATCCCATCCCTTTACTTTCTTGCAAGTTGCATGCTTTACTTTCCGCTGCTCATATACTCTTGCTATGCTTGCTTGAAATTTATTGTGAATGTTTAAACTTGTGATAAAACTCCACCTTAACTTGAAGAAATTAAAAACTGCTGCTTCTCTTTGTTGAGGGTCTAATCACCACCCTCTAGACACCTCTTCTCGATCCTTTCAAAAACTCCCTACTCCCACACACTACCTGGGGATAGGATGGTGGGGGTTTTCTGGTGGAGAGCTATATTGAGACTTATGCACACATTAAACAATTAGTTGTGTGTAAAGTAGGTGATGGGCACCATCTACTTTTGGTCTGATGGATGGTGGAATCAAGGATTAAGTTACAAGTTTCCTAAATTATATTCTTTTGCCATCAACAAAGACATTTCATTACAGCAGGCCCTCAACACTCCAGATATGGAAAGTTTATTCCACAGACCACTTTCCATGCAGGCCTATCAGCAATTTCAGACTCTGCAAAACCACCTTCTCCAAAGACCATAACCCATGGAACTTGATGGTTGGACGCTAGCAGGGAGATCTAATGCATACTCCTCCAATAAGATGTATACAAACGTCATAGAAAACAATGCGCACATCATCTTCAAGGATATTTGGTCAACATCTTCTAGGCTTAGACATAAGATCTTCTTCTGGCTCCCACTACATGATAGAAATAATACCAAAAACATGCTGCAACGCAGGTCTATGCATCTTGACAGCTATGATTGTGTTCTCTGCAATTATCATACAGATGAAACAACAAGCCACCTCTTTTGGAACTGTCCATTCGCCCTCTGTTGCTGGGATCAGGTTATACCAAATAGAAAGAGAGGTATATCAATTCTTAATGAGATTCAATTGGCCATCTCACTTTTAACTCAAGATCTTGCTCTAGATATCTTAATTATGGGATGCTGGGCTATCTGGAGTGTCAGAAGTGATAAGATATTCAGAGCAGCCGCCACGCATATTCAGAGTTGGAGATTTTACCTTAAACAAGGTCTCTTAGCATGTCAGCTAAGAGCAAAGCAGAGAAAGGCAGAGAAATTGCAACTTTGGACAAAACAAAACTTGTAATTTATTTTTAGATGTTTTTCCCTAGAGTTGGTGTTGGCTGAGGTCCAGTTTTGGACTTTTGCACTAGGGTTTGTACATATTTACTTTTATTAATGAAAATACCATAGAACAGTTGTTCTACGGTCACAGGGTCAAAAAATAGACACTAAAACAAAACAACCAACGTATAGCATGCACAGGTGCGGAAGAAGCTAAAAAGAGGTTGAAAGTTGCTAGACAAAGAGAGCCTTGCAGATTATCTAAGCACTTCAAGCTGTCAAGGGCGACGTCGCTTCTTGCAGAGGCAATTAGCTGAGCTCTAGGACAGATGTGGGGCCGGAAATTGATCCCGGCTAGCTTGGCTTTCATGTCCGGAAATCCAAAGAGAGGTTGCCTCGGGTCAAAGATCTTGACCTTGTCATCGAGCATTGTGGAGACGAGTTGTCGAGCGGGTGGAGGAGTCAGGAAACCTTCTAGCTACCCAGGATCTGCATAGGTGCTCTCATATGATTTGTCGGTAATTGTCAGAAAGACACCAATCTCCCTCTCACCAATTTTGATGACAACATCATTGAGTTCTTGATTGTTTTGAGAATACTCCCTATCACTTGGTTGATAGAGATCCATGTGGTGCTGTTAAAAATCACGAAATTCCTAAATTTCCACATAGTTGATGCACAAGCAGTATTTAGGGCAGAGTTTTTCTAATTAGAGACCCAAAACTTAGCAATGGAGAGGTAATCAACACCTAGAGAGATATCAAAATGTTCACTGACTACTTTCCATATAAAACTAGATACTACACATTGGTCTATCTATCTAGAGTAAATTCACGAGCTCGATATAAAACTAAAAAGTGGACTCTTTTTTCATCAAGTTTGGATCGCTCAAGTGGACATATTTGATAGATCAACGAGTGGTATTATTGTTTTTTCTCCTACTGACAATGAGTGATTATTGTTTACTATACATAGTTGTGTGATTATTGTTGAATTCACTAAAGCACTAAAAACATTTCATTTGAAGGGGAAATATGATATTTTAGTTTCTTAGTATAGATTATTAAGTAAAGTGACTTGTTAGTGAGAAAAAAATTGAACATATAACTTTTCAACCAAAAAAAAGGATATATCTATTACCTAAATTTGTCAAAATATGATTGGATAATAGCTCACCGAGTGTGCATGTTGTGGTGCCGCCTGATACGTCTCCAATGTATCTATAATTTTTGATTGCTCCATGCTATTATATTATCTATTTTGGATGTTAATGGGCTTTATTTTACACCTTTATATCATTTTTGGGACTAACCTACTAACCGGAGGCCTAGCCCAAATTGTTTTTTTTGGCCTATTTTAGAGTTTCGCCGAAAAGGAATATCAAACGGAGTCCAAACGGAATGAAACCTTCGGGAATGTGATTTTCTCAACAAACGTGATCTAGGAGACTTGGAGTGTACGTCAAGAAAAGATCAAGTAGGGCACGAGGCAGGGGGCATGCCTACCCCCCTGGGCGCGCCCTCCACCCTCGTGGGCCCCTCGTTGCTCCACCGACGTACTTCTTCCTCCTATATATATATATCCACGTACCCCCCTGTGACGCCCCCGATTTGACCGTACACTAATCATACATGCAAACGTGTACGATCAAGATCAGGAACTCACGGGAAGATATCACAACACAACTCTAACAATAAAATAAGTCATACAAGCATCATATTACAAGCCAGGGGCCTCGAGGGCTCGAATACAAGAGCTCGATCATAGACGAGTCAGCGGAAGCAACAATATCTGAGTACAGAATTAAGTAAACAAGTTTGCCTTAAGAAGGCTAGCACAAACTGGGATACAGATCGAAAGAGGCGCAGGCCTCCTTCCTGGGATCCTCCTAAACTACTCCTGGTCGTCGTCAGTGGGCTGCACGTAGTAGTAGGCACCTCCCGAGTAGTAGTAGTCATCATCGACAGTGGAGTATGGCTCCTGGGCTCCATCATCTGGTCGCAGCAATCGGGTATAGAAAGGGGGAAAAGAGGGAGCAAAGCAACCGTGAGTACTCATCCAAAGTACTCACAAGCAAGGAGCTAAACTACATATATATGCATTGGTATCAAATGGAATAAGGGTATCATATGTGGACTGAACTGCAGAATGCCGGAATAAGAGGGGGATAGCTAGTCCTATCGAAGACTACGCTTCTGGTAACCTCCATCTTGCAGCAGAAGAAGAGAGTAGAAGGTAAGTTCACCAAGTAGCATCGTGTAGCATAATCCTAACCGATGATCCTCCCCTCGTAGCCCTGTGAGAGAGCGATCACCGGTTGTATCTGGCACTTGGAAGGGTGTGTTTTATTAAGTATCCGGTTCTAGTTGTCATAAGGTCAAGGTACAACTCCAAGTTATCCTATTACCGAAGATCACGACTATTCGAATAGATTAACTTCCCTACAGGGGTGCACCACATTTCCCAACACACTCGATCCCCTTTGTCCAGACACACTTTTCTGGGTCATGCCCGGCCTCGGAAGATCAACACGTCGCAGCCCTACCTAGGCACAACAGAGAGGTCAGCATGCCGGTCTAAATCCTATGGCGCAGGGGTCTGGGCCCATCGCCCATTGCACACCTGCATGTTGCGAACGCAGTCGGTGAGCAGACCTAGGCTCCCTTATACAAGAGCAAGCGTTCCAGTCCAACCCAGTGCGTGCCACTCAATCGCTGACGTCACGAAGGCTTCGGCTGATACCATGACGTCAAGTGCCCATAACTCTCCCCGCGTAGATGGTTAGTGCGTATAGGCCAGTGGCCAGACTCAGATCAAATACCAAGATCTCGTTAAACGTGTTATCTTGAAATAACCGCGAACACCGACCAGGGCCAGGCCCACCTCTCTCCTAGGTGGTCTCAACCTGCCCTGTCGCTTCGCCACAAAGGGCTGTCGGGAAAGTATGTCCTTCCATCCCCCAATTCGTGAATCAACCGCGGGTACTCCTCGAGCCGACCCGTCTTTTGTCACCACAAGTATTATATATTATGTATAAGTATATACCCGTGACCACCTCCCAAGTGATCACGGCCCGATAGTATAGCATGGCAGACAGACAAGAATGTAGGGCCACTGATGATAATCTAGCATCCTATACTAAGCATTTAGGATTGCAGGTAAGGTATCAATAGTTGTAGCAACAATGACAGGCTATGCATCAAAATAGGATTAACGAAAAGCAGTAACATGCTACACTACTCTAATGCAAGCAGTATAGAGGAGAGTAGGCGATATCTGGTGATCAAGGGGGGGCTTGCCTGGTTGCTCTGGCAAGAGAGAGGGGTCGTCAACACCGTAGTCGTACTGGGTAGCAGCGGTGTCGGTCTCGGTGTCTAGCGAGAGAAGAGGGGGGAAGAAACAATAAATATAATGCAAACAAATGCATGACGATGCATGACATGACAAAGCGTGATGCTAGGTGTGCCCTAACGCGGTACGAGGTGGTACCGGTGAAGGGGGGAAACATCCGGGAAAGTATTCCCGGTGTTTCGCGTTTTCGGACAGATGAACTGGAGGGGGAAAGTTGCGTGTTCGCTATGCTAGGGATGTGTGGCGGACGAACGGGCTGCGTATTCGGGTTCGTCTCGTCGTTCTGAGCAACTTTCATGTACGAAGTTTTTCCATCCGAGCTACGGTTTATTTTATATTAATTTTAAAAGATTTAAATCATTTTTAGGATTTATTTAATTAATTAAATCAACATTATCCAGAATAGTGCTTGCTGACGTCATCATGATGTCAGCATGACGTCAGCTGTTGACCTGGTCAACCTGACAGGTGGGTCTCGTTCGTCATTGACACATTTAATTAGCAGGTTAATTAAACAGAGTCAATTAGTTTAATTAGTGGTTAGGTTAATCTAATCAGGATTAATTAGTTTAATTAATTCTTTATTTAATTAATTAAGTTAATTAGTTATTTAATTAATTAATTAATTAATAATTTTATTTATTATTATTATTATTTAATCTCTTTTTTTTGTTAAAACGTTCTGGGCGTGAGGCCCCCTGTCATTGGCACAGGGGGCCATAGCGGGTGTGGGGGTTCACGGGAGTCGGGCGCAGGCGCAGCCCGTATGGGCGCTGCGGGCGAGGCGCCGGATGAGGCACGACGCGGGGAGGAGGACCGCGGGACAGGGGCGACCAGGATGCGCAGGGCGCGCAGTCGAGCGCGGCGACGGCGCGGGCACAACGGCGGCAGCGCAGTAGTGGGGTGACGGGCGAGCAGCGGGGCCGCACGAGGCTGTGGCGGAGCAGGTAGGCGCGGCCATGGGCGCGCGGGAGCGCGTGGGTGAGGGGCGAGTGCCTGCGGGAGGACGCATGGGCGCGGCAGTGCAGACACGGCCGCGGCGACCGAGTAGGGGCGTGGCGCCGTAGTGCGTGCAGGTCGATGGGGACGGGAACAGAGGTGGAGAGGCCAGGAGCCTCACCGCAAGGCGCGGGGTCAAGGGCAGCGGGGCTCGGGAAGGTCGACGGGGACGACCGGATGACGGGGAGGCGAGCGGCTGCGGCGTGGTCCAGGCGATGGTGAAGGCAAGGGGGCGACGGGGTGGCTCCGGTGAGGCTTGCGGAGCTCCAGGCGGCGGTGGACGGCGCCGGGCGTCGGGGGCAACGGGATCGGGCCGATCCCGATCCAGCTCGATGGGGAAGGAGAAGGGGATCGTGGGGGAGTGGGGGCGAGTGGGGCGACGGGTGGTTACGGCTAGGGTTTCGGGGGGTTAAGGAGAGGGAGTGGGCCGGCCAGTTGGGCCGGTGGAGGCCAGGTGGGCCACTTGGCCCAGCGGGGGGCTTTTCTCTTTTCTTTGTTTTTCTTTTTCTTGTCTGTTTTGTATTTTCTTTTCTTTTATTTCTTTTTTTTGTTTTTTTTAGTTTAAAGCACTTAGGCACTTTGTAAAATTATGTTTTCTTCACTATAATTACCATAGCAATATTTGACACACACTGAACATTTTTGTTTTAACTTTTGAAAACTTTTAATATTTAACTTCATTTTAAATTTGAATTTGACTCAGTTTTGAACTAACGGTAGATTAGCAACAGTAACCATGGTGACGTGGCACCATTAGCGTCGAATTACTGTAGCTTGATTTCCCGGGCGTTACAAAACTCCTCCACTACAAGAAATCTCGTCCCGAGATTTATGAGGTAGAAGGAAACAGTGCGGGGTATTCATCACGCAGGCGGTCCTCACGTTCCCAAGTGGCTTCATCTTCAGAGTGATGCGACCACTGGACTTTGAGGAATTTGATCGCCTTCTGACGTGTGCGGCGTTCAGCTTGGTCAAGAATGCGGACCGGATGCTCTTTGTAGGAGAGGTCCTGTTGCAATTCGAGCACTTCATGATCCACTGCTCGGATTGGATCCTTGAAGCAATGGCGGAGTTGTGAGACGTGGAACACATCGTGAACCTGAGAAAGGTTCGATGGAAGCTCCAGTTGATATGCCACTTTTCCACGCCTTTCGAGAATAGTGAAGGGACCGATATAGCAAGGAGCTAGCTTGCCCTTGATCCCGAAGCGGTGAGCACCCTTCATTGGTGTAACTCGAAGATAAGCCTTTTTGCCAGGTTGATAGACCATGTCTTGGTGATGACGGTCATACTGACTTTTCTGACGTGACTGGGCAGTCTTGAGATTCTCGCGAATAATGCGAACTTGTTCTTCGGCCTGTTGGATAATATCTGGACCGAAGAGTGGACGTTCCCCAGTTTCTGACCAGTTCAGAGGGGTCCGACACTTTCGTCCATATAACACTTCAAAGGGGGACATCTTCAGACCAGCTTGATAGCTATTATTATAAGAGAACTCGGCATATGGAAGAGATTCCTCCCATTTCTTGCCGAAGGAAATTACACAAGCTCGAAGCATGTCTTCGAGAACTTGGTTGACACGTTCAACCCGACCTTGCGACTGAGGATGAAACGCGGTACTAAACGACAGATGAGTTCCCATAGCTTCTTGGAAACTTGCCCAGAATCTTGAAGTGAATAAGCTGCCACGGTCTGAACTGATAACTAGTGGAATACCGTGAAGTGAAACAATTCTGGACATGTAGAGAGTTGCAAGCTGACTAGCAGTGATTGTTTCTTTGACCGCCAGAAAATGTGCAACTTTAGAAAGCCGGTCAATGACGACAAGAATAGCATCATTACCTTTCTGCGATTTGGGAAATCCAGTGACGAAATCCATTTCAACATGGTCCCATTTCCATTCAGGAATAGAGATAGGTTGCAGAGTTCCAGCAGGACTTTGATGTTCAGCTTTGATACGACGGCAAACGTCACACTCAGCAATATAGCGAGCAATGTCCTGCTTCATATTAGACCACCAGAATCTCTGTCGGATGTCCTGGTACATCTTTGTACTACCGGGATGAATAGACAAAGGCGTATCATGAGCTTCCTTCATAACCTTTTTAGTCTGATCCAGGTTTTTCCTCGAACGTGGTACCACTAGGCAGCCCTTGAAGTACAAGGCGCCATCATCGGTGATAGTGAAGAATGAGGGCTTTCCTTCTGCTAGATGGCGTTTAATCTTATGGACTTCAGAGTCATAACCTTGAATAGTCTTTATACCATCTACGAGATCTGGTACGATAGCCAGGGTATTTAGAGAACCCTTAGTAACAACACGAAGATTCATCTTCTGAAACTCTAGGGGAGGGGGCGAGTGCTTCAGGAGGAACAATATGAAGGTTCAGCTTTCTAAATTCTTCGACAAGCGAGGGCTGAACTTTGTGAACCTGGAGGTGGTTGCAGTAAGACTTGCGGCTCAAGGCATCAGCCATTACATTAGCCTTGCCAGGGGTATAGGATATACCCATGTCAAATTCTGCAACAGTCTCCATCCATCTCTGCTGACGGAGGTTCAGATTTGGCTGAGTAAACAGATACTTCAGACTTTGGTGGTTGGTGAAGATCTCGCAACGATTACCGAGAAGGTAATGTCGCCACTGCTTCAGTGCATGAATGATAGCAGCAAGCTCGAGGTCGTGAACTAGGTAGTTTTCTTCATGAGGGCGCAGTTGACAAGAGGCATAAGCAATCACTCTGCGCTCTTGCATTAGGACACAACCTAATCCTTGACGGGAAGCGTCGCAGTAAATGACGAAGTCCTTCTTAGTATCAGGTGGAGCAAGCACTGGGCAGAAGTCAACTTGTCTTTGAGCGCCTGGAAACTTTCCTGACACTTGTCTATCCATTCGAACTTGACACCCTTATGCAACAGATTAGTCAGAGGCCTGGCAATCTTGGAGAAGTTCTCGATGAATCGACGGCAATAGCTGGCGAGACCGAGAAAACTTCGTACTTGCTTGACATTCTTCGGAGGAGTCCAATCGAGAATAGCCTGAACTCGTTCAGGGTTGACGGCAATACCATCCTTGGAGATGACATGCCCAAGATAGGTTACTTCGGGGAGCCAGAATTCACACTTGGAATACTTAGCATACAGTTGATGCTCTCAAAGCTTTTCCAGCACAAGACGAAGATGTTCAGCATGTTCTTCTTAGTTCTTGGAAAATACCAGGATATCATCCAGATAAACCACAATGAACTTGTCGAGGTAATCCATGAATATGTAGTTCATCAGACGAGAGAAGGTGGCGGGAGCATTCGTTAAGCCGAATGACATGACGGTGTACTCGTATGATCCATACCGAGTCACGAAGGCAGTTTTTGGGATATCCTCTTCACGAACACGGATCTGGTGGTAACCCAACCTCAAGACGAGTTTGGAGAACACTGATGAGCCAGCCAGTTGATCATAAAGTTCATTGATCCGAGGAAGAGGATATTTATTCTGAATGGTAGCTTGGTTTATAGGACGGTAGTCTTGGACTAATCGGTTCGTCCCATCCTTCTTCTTAACAAATAGAGAAGGTGCTCCCCAAGGAGAGCAACTAGGGTGAATGAAACCTTTGACAAGAGATTTGTCGATTTCCTCCTTAAGCTCAATGAGTTCATGCGGCGGCATCTTGTAGGGTCGTTTGGCTATAGGAGTGGTGCCTGGTTTCAAGTCGATTATGAATTCGACAGCTCTAGTAGGGGGAATCCCTGGAAGTTCTTCCAGAAAGACGTCTTGGAATTCACGAACGATGGGAATGTTTTCAATGCCCTCGAGTGGTGCAGCATTCAATGCATTCAAGGCATAAAGTCGTGACTCGGCATTCTGTACTAGATGAGCCTGGTAAGTAACTATTTCGTCGGAAGGATGTAGCAGATGGGCGGTCTTAGTAGCGCAAACTATAGAAGCAGTATGCGCTTTCAACCAATCCATTCCCAGAATGAGGTCGATGCTACAGGACTTCAGTACGATGGGAGAGGCAAGGAATTCCAGTCCTTCAATTTCAACGGGAACGTTGTGACTAACCATAGAGGTTTGACATTGGCCCGCAGGAGTGTGCACCACGATCGTAGTGTTCATCTCTTCATATTTAATGCCATGATGCATGAATGCAAACTCAGCTGATATGAATGAATGTGATGCTCCTGTATCAAATAAAACAGATGCTGGTACCGAATTTACGAGGAGTGTACCCATCACGGTAGTAGGCTGGTCTAGCACTTCATTGAGATCAACGTGGTTGGCATGAACATGACCATAAGACCTGGCATTGTTGTTGCGAGGCTGGTTGCTTCCACGGCCAGCTGCAGGGAGGGCCAGTTGATTCTGGTTCTGGTTGCATTCCCTAGCATGGTGTCCTGGTTGACCACACCTGAAGCACAGACCATTATTGGGAGTGGGAACAGGAGCTCGGGGTGGTGGAGCTGGAAGTCTTGGCTGCCTTGTTGATGGGGGAGGCAGATGCGGTGTAGCATAGGACTGCCTTGGAGCAGGTGCAGTTGGCTGGTACATGCTGTTGGGAATCCATATCCTACGCTTCTGCGAGGACAGGACCGAAGATGAGCCCGTGTCACGGTTGCACCTGTGAGAGCTCTGGTGTTCCTGCAGAGCAGTTTCAACATTGATGGCCTTGTTCACCAAGGTGGCGAAATCGGCAAAGTCGTGCACTAGAAGTGCGAGCTTGATATCAGCTTGAAGGCCATCAGGGAACTTCTCTTGTCTGCGTGCATCAGTTGCAATGTCTTCTTCAGCATAGCGGGACAAGTCCAGAAACTCCCGCTGATAAGCTTCCACAGTTTTGTTGCCTTGGGTGAGGCTGCGGAACCCGCGCTTCTTACAGTCCATGACTCCCTGAGGAATGAAGCAAGCACGGAAAGCAGCTTGGAAGTCTGGCCAGGTGATGATTGTTCCAACCGGTAGAGTACGCCTGTGGCTGTCCCACCATTGAGCGGCGGGTCCTTTCAAAAAGAAGGAAGCAAAAGTGACATAGCTGGCAGGGGCTACATCAGTAGACTCCATCTCATAGGTGATGTCACGGAGCCAGTCATCAGCATCCAGAGCTGAGTTGAGCTGCGGTACACAGTTGGATTAAGACCCATGAAATCCTGCAGAGTCACTTGGGTTGGCTGATGGTTCATATTGGGGCGAGGAAACTGAGCCATAATATTCTCCATAAACTGGTGATTTAGCTCAAACTGTTGCATCATCCCAGCCATGTACTCAGGCGGGGGTGGGGGAGGGTCACCACGACCACGACCACCTGGTCTAACCATGCTGCTAATATATAACAGGGGTAGTTCAGCATTGAGAATTTGCAAGGATAAGAATCATTCATGATGAAACATGCATAATGAAAGGAACACGACAGATACTACATAGTAGTTGGCATATCTTACAAAAGTGATCATGCATAGAGTTCGATACACAGAGTTCAGTACACAGACTAAGAACATCATAGGCGGCACGCAGGCTCGCGACAAATGCATCTAACACTAACAAGCAAGCCTACATCAGTCCCAGGAGGAACTGTGGAGGTAGGTGTAGCCTGACAACTGGTAGTGACGCGAAGGGAAGACCTCCACGCGAGTAGCCTGGGGTCCGCGGATACTCTGGTGCGGAACCCGATGCGCAGGTGGCAGGAGAGGACCAAGTGCGGGAGAGTAGCCTCCCACATCTGGCCAGCCGACACCCTGGGGCATCACGGTCCTGGCAGGGTAGATCACAGAACGCGGCAGGTCACCAGATCGGACAGAGGGGTGCAACAGCGTCAGAGCATGGTACAGGTGCTGACGGGTGGTGTACAACTCGTGGCGAAGAGCTCGGTTAGCTCTATCCAGCCCATTGGCATGCAGAACCAGGTTCTGATGGTAGAAGGGCTCTCGGGTGACAGTGGAGTAGGCAGCAGTGTAGTATCCCTCCGCACCAACATCGGATGTGATAGCAATGTGCCTGAAGGGGGAGGTGTCCAACTCCTGATACTCTCCACGAAGATGTGTCAGAGCAGCATAAGCAACATCGTGGACCGCCATATCGAGTCACTCCAACGCCATGAGCAGTGTGCAGCACGGTAGTGGATTCGTACTCCCGAGAGTAGAGGTGGACGATGGCACGGTACTGCTCCTGGTTGAAGTCCTGGTACTCCTCGTAGACAGTGTACTCAGGGTGCCAGCGATAACCCAGATAGGTCATCATCTCAACCAACACCGCAGGTGATCCTGAGGCACCAATTGCCGTCGTGTGGCGCACGACCTGTCTTGTGGGTTCCATCTGAAAACAAAGATGTTTCACAGGAGTCAAATGAAAATGTGGATAATGTTCAAATACTACTCTAATGAATAACTAGGGCTTATCCAACTTTGGGGTGAACATGGTCACGGGATCCTAATGTTAGAGTTAGTAAAAATCGTTTAACCCGAGTAGAAGAGAGTTCAGAGTCCCGGAATAAGGATCGAGGAGTAAAAGATGCTAATACCACCCAAATGGCGACATGGGCCCGTAAGGCACACAGCCATGTTAGTAAAAGTTTTTGTAATGTCTAGACTCAACTTCGGCCAAGGAGTGTGGAAGCGGGATTCCTACAGACAGTCGGCTCTGATACCAACTTGTGACGCCCCTGATCTTGATCATACACGTTTGCGTGTATGATTAGTGTACGGTAAAATCGGGGGCGTCACACCCCCAAACATCCAGGAGCACCACGAAAACCTAATTCCACCGCCGCAACCTTCTGTACCCGAGAGATCCCATCTTGGGGCCTTTTTCGGAGCTCCGCCGGAGGGGGCATTGATCACGGAGGGCCTCTACATCAACTCCATGGCCTCTCCAGTGATGTGTGAGTAGTTTATTTCAGACATACGGGTCCATAGTTATTAGCTAGATGGCTTCTTCTCTCTCTTTGGATCTCAATACAAAGTTCTCCTCGATCTTCTTGGAGATCTATTCGATGTAATCTTTTTTTGCGGTGTGTTTGTCGAGATCCGATGAATTGTGGGTTTATGATCCAGATTATCTATGAACAATATTTGATTCTCCTCTGAATTATTTTATGTATGATTGGTTTATCTTTGCAAGTCTCTTCGAATTATCATATCTATCAGGTCTCACTCTCGTAAGTGACCGTGAAGGGATTGACAACCCCTTTATCGTGTTGGTTGCGAGGTTCTTATTTGTTTGTGTAGGTGCGTGGGACTTGAGCGTGATCTCCTACTGGATTGATACCTTGGTTCTCAAAAACTGAGGGAAATACTTACACTACTTGGCTGCATCACTCTTTCCTCTTCAAGGGAAAACCAACGCAGTGCTCAAGAGGTAGCAAGAAGGATTTCTGGCGCCGTTGCCGAGAAGATTCGCGCCAAGTCAAGTCAAGATTTTACTCCCAACAACGAGCCATTTCTGGCACCGTTGCCGGAGCCTACGCACAAGTCAAGACATACCAAGTACCCATCACAAACTCTTATCCCCGCATTACATTATTTGCCATTTGCCTCTCGTTTTCCTCTCCCCCACTTCACCCTTGCCATTTTATTCGCCCTTCTTCTGTCCGTCTTTCCATTTGCTTTGATGTCTTACTTGGCTCATTTTCTCGTTTGGTTGGAATAGTGTTTATTTATTTCTAAACATAGAACCTAAGATATATGGATCCTCATCCGCTTGCTAATCTTTTTAATAGATCCAATTATTATGAACCAATTGCTAGTGAGTTTTGTGCACTAGATTATCTTTATGAAGTTTTGCTTGAAATTCGTGAATCTGAAGATTGCGACGAAGTACTTTATGAAACGATTCACAATAGATCTTTGAATAAAAAGCATGATTACAATGATGTTATTATAAATTCTATTAATGTAAATTGTGCTAATAATATGCAAAACCCTAAGCTTGGGGATGCTAGTTTTGCTATGTCCTCTACTTGTTGGAATGATCATGACTGGGGTGATTCTTCTTTTGATCTTGAAAATTTATTTAAGCCCCATAATGAATATGAGATTGATTATAATGTTTACAATAATATTGAAAGTGGGTTTGGAAGAATGTCAACTTTAGATCCCACATATTTGGAGAATGTTCAATCTTATGAAGTTTTTGATAAAAGTAGGCTTGGAGAGGTCATGACTTTAGTTAATGTTAATCCCACTACTTTCGAAGAGTGTCAACTTTGCATACATGTGGATCTTGTTAAGAATATGTTTTGTGATAGCTATACTGTTGAATTTTCTTATGATCCTACATGTAATTATTATGAGAGAGGAAAATATGGTTGTAGAAATTTTCATGTTACTAAATTGCCTCTCGCTGTGTTGAGATTGCTATTGTTTCTTTCCGCTTCCTTGCATATGCTAGTTTTTGCTTGCTTTGAAAATTTTTTTGCCTATAAGATTCCTATTCATATAAGTATGTTAGACTTAGATGTGTTTGTCACGTGTTTTATGATGCTCTCTTTGTGCTTCAATTCTTGTCTTTCATGTGAGCATCGTTGAAATCTTATGCCCAGCTATAAGGCTTTAAAGAAAAGCGCTTGTTGGAAGACAACATAATATTTTCCCTTGGTGTTATTCAATAAATAATTTATCTAGACTCTGTTTTGGTTGTGTTTTTTGTGTTTAATTAGTGTTTGTGCCAGGTAGAACCATTGGGAAGACTTGGGGAAAGTCTTTTTGATATTGCTGTAAAAAAACATAAACTTTAGCGCTCACGAGAATTGCTGCCATTTTTATTTGGAAAGTGATATTTAGTTAATTCTTTTTGAATATGATTAATATATAAATTCCTCACGTCCATCAATTAATTTTAGAATTTTTGGGGTTCCATAAGGTGCGTTAGCTACAGATTACTAGAGACTGTTCTGTTTTTGACAGATTCTGTTTTTCGTGTGTTGTTTGCTTATTTTAATGAATTTATGGCTAGTAAAAGAGTTTATAAACCATAGGGAAGTTGGAATAAAGTAGGTTTAACACCAATATAAATCAAGAATTAGTTCATTACAGTACCTTGAAGTGGTGTTTTATTTTCTTTCGCTAACGGAGCTCACGAGATTTTCTATTTTGGGTTTTGTGTTGTGAAGTTTTCAAGTTTTGGGTAAAGATTTGATGGATTATGGAACAAGGAGTGGCAAGAGCCTAAGCTTGGGGATGCCCATGGCACCCCAAGGTAAAATTCAAGGACACCAAAAAGCCTAAGCTTGGGGATGCCCCGGAAGGCATCCCCTCTTTCGTCTTCGTCTATCGGTAACTTTACTTGGAGCTATATTTTTATTCACCACATGATATGTGTTTTGCTTGGAGCGTCTTGTATGATTTGAGTCTTTGATTTTTAGTTTACCACAATCATCCTTACTGTACACACCTTTTGAGAGAGACTCACATGATTTGAATTTTATTAGAATGCTCTATGTGCTTCACTTATATCTTTTGAGCTATATAATTTTTGCTCTAGTGCTTCACTTATATCTTTTGAGCTATATAGTTTTGCTCTAGTTCTTCACTCATATATTTTAGAGCACGGTGGTGGTTTTATTTTATAGAAATAATTGACCTCTCATGCTTCACTTATATTATTTTGAGAGTCCTTTAGAACAACATGGCAATAATAAAAACTTTCATACAAGTGCATTGAATACTATGAGAAGTTTGATACTTGATAATTGTTTTGAGATATGGAGATGGTGGTATTAGAGTCATGCTAGTTGAGTAGTTGTGAATTTGAGAAATACTTGTGTTAAAGTTTGTGATTCCCGTAGCATGCACGTATGGTGAACCGTTATGTGATGAAGTCGGAGCATGATTTATTTATTGATTATCTTCCTTATGAGTGGCGGTCGGGGATGACCGATGGTCTTTTCCTACCAATCTATTCCCCTAGGAGCATGAGCGTAATGCTTTGCTTTGATAACTAATAGATTTTTGCAGTAAGTATATGAGTTCTTTATGACTAATGTTAAGTCCATGGATTATACGCACTCTTTTTTTCCAATCGGATTATACGCACTCTCACCCTTCCACCATTGCTAGCCTCTCTAGTATAGCGCAACTTTCGCCGGTACCTTAAACCCACCATATACCTTCCTCAGAAAAGCCACCATACCTACCTATTATGGCATTTCCATAGCCATTCCAAGATATATTGCCATGCAACTTTCCATCATTCCGTTATTATGACACGCTTCATCATTGTCATATTGCTTGCATGATCATGTAGTTGACATCGTATTTGTGGCAAAGCCACCGTTCAAAATTTCCATACATGTCACTCATGCATCATTACACATCCCGGTACACCACCGGAGGCATTCACATAGAGTCATATTTTGTTCTAAGTATCAAGTTGTAATTTTTGAGTTGTAAGTAAATAAAGTGTGATGATCATCATTATTAGAGCATTGTCCCAGTGAGGAAAGGATGATGGAGACTATAATTCCCCCACAAGTCGGGATGAGACTCTGGACGAAAAAAAATAGGCAAAAAAGAAAAAAAAGAAAGAAGGCCCAAAGAAAAAAAAAGAGAGAGAAAAAGAGAGAAGGGACAATGCTACTATCCTTTTTCCACACTTGTGCTTCAAAGTAGCACCATGATCTTCATGATAGAGAGTCTCCTATGATATCACTTTCATATACTAGTGGGAATTTTTCATTATAGAACTTGGCTTGTATATTCCAATGATGGGCTTCCTCAAATTGCCCTAGGTCTTCATGAGCAAGCAAGTTGGATGCACACCCACTTAGTTCTTTTGTTGAGCTTTCATACACTTATAGCTCTAGTGCATCCGTTGCATGGCAATCCCTACTCACTTACATTGATATCTATTAATGGGCATTGCCATAGCCCGTTGATACGCCTAGTTGATGTGAGACTATCTTCTCCTTTCTGTCTTCTCCAAAACCACCATTCTATTCCACATATAGTGCTATATCCATGGCTCACGCTCATATATTGTGTGAAGATTGAAAAAGTTTGAGAACATCAAAAGTTTGAAACAATTGCTTGGCTTGTCATCGGGGTTGTGCATGATTTAAATATTTTGTGTGCTGAAGATAGAGCATAGCCAGACTATATGATTTTGTAGGGATAACTTTTTTTGGCCATGTTATTTTGAGAAGACATGATTGCTTGGTTAGTATGCTTGAAGTATTATTATTTTTATGTCAATATTAAACTTTTGTCTTGAATCTTATGGATCTGAACATTCATGCCACAATAAAGAAAAAATACATTGAGAAATATGTTAGAAAGCATTCCATATCAAAAATTCTTTTTTATCATTTACCTACTCGAGGACAAGCAGGAATTAAGCTTAGGGATGCTTGATACGTCTCCAACGTATCTATAATTTTTGATTGCTCCATGCTATTATATTATCTATTTTGGATGTTAATGGGCTTTATTTTACACTTTTATATCATTTTTGGGACTAACCTACTAACCAGAGGCCCAGCCCAAATTGTTGGTTTTTGCCTATTTTAGAGTTTCGTCGAAAAAGAATGTCAAACGGAGTCCAAACGAAATGAAACCTTCGGGAACGTGATTTTCTCAACAAACGTGATCCAGGAGACTTGGAGTGTGCGTCAACAAATGATCGAGGAGGGCACGAGGCAGGGGGCGCGCCTACCCCCCTCGTGGGCCCTTCGTTGCTCCACCGACGTACTTCTTCCTCCTATATATATCCACGTACCCCCAAACAACCAGGAGCACCACGAAAACCTAATTCCACCGCCGCAACCTTCTCTGCCCGAGAGATCCCATCTTGGGGCCTTTTCTGGAGCTCTGCCGGAGGGAGCATTGATCACGGAGGGCCTCTACATCAACTCCATGGCCTCTCCGGTGATGTGTGAGTAGTTTATTTCAGACCTACGGGTCCATAGTTATTAGCTAGATGGCTTCTTCTCTCTCTTTGGATATCAATACAAAGTTCTCCTCGATCTTCTTGGAGATCTATTCGATTAATCTTCTTTTGCGGTGTGTTTGTCGAGATCCGATGAATTGTGGGTTTATGATCCAGATTATCTATGAACAATATTTGATTCTCCTCTGAATTATTTTATGTATGATTGGTTTATCTTTGCAAGTCTCTTCGAATTATCAGTTTGGTTTTGGCCTACTAGATTGATCTTTCTTGCAATGGGAGAAGCGCTTAGCTTTGGGTTCAATCTTGCGGTGCTCGATCCAAGTGACAGAAAGGGAACCGACACGTATTGTATTGTTGCCATCGAGGATAAAAAGATGGGGTTTATATCATATTGCATGAGTTTATCCCTCTACATCATGTCATCTTACTTAAAGCATTACTCTGTTCTTATGAAGTTAATACTCTAGATGCATGCTGGATAGCGGTCGATGTGTGGAGTAATAGTAGTAGATGCAGAATCGTTTCGGTCTACTTGTCATGGACGTGATGCCTATATGCATGATCTGAAGGAAATATGCCCTAGAGGCAATAATAAAGTTATTATTTATTTCCTTATATCATGATAAATGTTTATTATTCATGCTAGAATTGTATTAACCAGAAACATAATACATGTGTGAATACATAGACAAAAACAGAGAGTCACTAGTATGCCTCTACTTGACTAGCTCGTTAATGAAAGATGATTATGTTTCCTGACCATAGACATGAGTTGTCATTTGATTAACGGGATCACATCATTAGGAGAATGATGTGATTGACTTGACCCATTCCGTTAGCTTAGCACTTGATCATTTAGTTTGTTGCTATTGCTTTCTTCATAACTTATACATGTTCCTATGACTATGAGATTATGCAACTCCCGTTTACCGGAGGAACACTTTATGTGCTACCAAACGTCACAACGTAACTGGGTGATTATAAAGGTGCTCTATAGGTGTCTCCGAAGGTACTTGTTGGGTTGGCGTATTACGAGATTAGGATTTGTCACTCCGATTGTCGGAGAGGTATCTCTGGGCCCTCTTGGTAATGCACATCACTCAAGCCTTGCAAGCATTGCAACTAATAAGTTAGTTGCAGGATGATGTATTACGGAACGAGTAAAGAGACTTGCCGGTAACGAGATTGAACTAGGTATTGAGATACCGACGATCGAATCTCGGGCAAGTAACATACCGATGACAAAGGGAACAAGGTATGTTGTTATGCGGTATGACCGATAAAGATCTTCGTAGAATATGTAGGAGCCAATATGAGCATCCAGGTTCCGCTATTCGTTATTGACCGGAGACGTGTCTCAGTCATGTCTACATAGTTCTCGAACCCGTAGGGTTCGCACGCTTAAAGTTCGGTGACGATCGTAATTAGGGTTTTTGTGTTTTGATGTACCGAAGGTAGTTCGGAGTCCCGGATGTGATCACGGACATGACGAGGAGTCTAAAAATGGCCGAGACATAAGGATTGATATATTGGAAGCCTATATTTGGATATCGGAAACGTTTCGGGTGAAATCGGGATTTTACCGGAGTACCGGGGGGTTACCGGACCCCCCCCCCCCGAGGGGGGGGGTTATTGGGCCTACATGGGCCATAAGGGAGAAGAGGAGGGCCGGCCAGGGCAGGCCGCGCGCCCCCTCCCCCCTAGTCCGAATAGGACAAGGAAGGGGGGCGGCGCCCCCCTTTCCTCTTTCTCCCTTCCTCCTTCCTTTTCCAACAAGGCAAGAGGGGGGAGTCCTACTACCGGTTGGAGTAGGACTCCTCCAGGCGCACCCATAGGGCCGGCCGCACCTACCCCTCTCCCTCCTTTATATACTGAGGCAAGGGGGCACCCCATGACACACAAGTTGATCCTCGTGATCGTTCCTTAGCCGTGTGCGGTGCCCCCTTCCACCATATTCCACCTCGGTCATATCGTAGCGGTGCTTAGGTGAAGCCCTGCGTCGGTAGAACATCATCACCGTCATCACGCCGTCGTGCTGATGAAACTCTCCCTCAACGTTTTGCTAGATCGGAACTCGAGGGACGTCACCGAGTTGAACGTGTGCAGAATTTGGAGGTGCCGTACATTCGGTACTTGGATCGGTCGGACCGGGAAGACGCACGACTACTTCCTCTATGTTGTGTCAACACTTCCATTGCCGGTCTACAAGGGTACGTAGACAACACTCTCCCCTCTCATTGCTATGCATCACCATGATCTTGCGTGTCCATAGGAAATTTTTTGAAATTACTATGTTCCCCAACAGTGGTATCAGAGCCTAGGTTTTATGCGTTGATGTTGTGCACGAGTAGAACACAAGTGAGTTGTGGGCGATATAAGTCATACTGCTTACCAGCATGTCATACTTTGGTTCGGCGGTATTGTTGGATGAAGCGGCCCGGACCGACATTACGCGTACTCTTACGCGAGACTGGTTCTACCGACGTGCTTTGCACACAGGTGGCTGGCGGGTGTCAGTTTCTCCAACTTTAGTTGAACCAAGTGTGGCTACGCCCGGTCCTTGCGAAGGTTAAAACAGCACCAACTTGACAAACTATCGTTGTGGTTTTGATGCGTAGGTAAGAACGGTTCTTGCTAAGCCCGTAGCAGCCACGTAAAACTTGCAACAACAAAGTAGAGGATGTCTAACTTGTTTTTGCAGGGCATGTTGTGATATGATATGGTCAAGACATGATGCTAAATTTTATTGTATGAGATGATCATGTTTTGTAACCGAGTTATCGGCAACTGGCAGGAGCCATATGGTTGTCGCTTTATTGTATGCAATGCAATTGCACTATAATGCTTTACTTTATCACTAAGCGGTAGCGATAGTCATGGAAGCATAAGATTGGCGAGACGACAACGATGCTACGATGGTGATCAAGGTGTCGCGCCGGTGACGATGGTGATCATGAAGGTGCTTCGGAGATGGAGATCACAAGCACAAGATGATGATGGCCATATCATATCACTTATATTGATTGCATGTGATGTTTATCTTTTATGCATCTTATCTTGCTTTGATTGACGGTAGCATTATAAGATGATCCCCCACTAAATTATCAAAGTATAAGTGTTCTCCCTGAGTATGCACCGTTGCGAAAGTTCTTCGTGCTGAGACACCACGTGATGATCAGGTGTGATAGGCTCTACGTTCAAATACAACGGGTGCAAAACAGTTGCACACGCGGAATACTTAGGTTTAACTTGACGAGCCTAGCATATTACAGATATGGCCTCGGAACACGGAGACCGAAAGGTCGAGCGTGAATCATATAGTAGATATGATCAACATATTGATGTTCACCATTGATACTACTCCATCTCACGTGATGATCGGACATGGTTTAGTTGATTTGGATCACGTGATCACTTAGAGGATTAGAGGGATATCTTTCTAAGTGGGAGTTCTTAAGTAATATGATTAATTGAACTTAAATTTATCATGAACTTAGTACCTGATAGTATCTTGCTTGTCTATGTTTGATTGTAGATAGATGGCTCGTGTTGTTGTTCCGTTGAATTTTAATGCGTTCCTTGAGAAAGCAAAGTTGAAAGATGATGGTAGCAATTACACGGACTGGGTCCGTAACTTGAGGATTATCCTCATTGCTGCACAGAAGAATTACGTCCTGGAAGCACCGCTAAGTGCCAAGCCTACTGCAGGAGCGACACCAGATGTTATGAACATCTGGCAGAGCAAAGCTGATGACTACTCGATAGTTCAGTGTGCCATGCTTTACGGCTTAGAACCGGGTCTTCAACGACGTTTTGAACGTCATGGAGCATATGAGATGTTCCAGGCGTTGAAGTTAATATTTCAAGCAAATGCCCGGATTGAGAGATATGAAGTCTCCAATAAGTTCTATAGCTGCAAGATGGAGGAGAATAGTTTTGTCAGTGAACATATACTCAAAATGTCTGGGTATCATAATCACTTGACTCAACTGGGGGTTAATCTTCCTGTTGATAGTGTCATTGACAGAGTTCTTCAATCACTGCCACCGAGCTACAAAAGTTTCGTGATGAACTATAATATGCAAGGGATGAATAAAACTATTCCTGAGCTCTTCGCGATGCTAAAAGCCGCGGAGGTAGAAATCAAGAAGGAGCATCAAGTGTTGATGGTCAATAAGACCACCAGTTTCAAGAAAAAGGTCAAAGGGAAGAAGAAAGGGAACTTCAAGAAGAATAGCAAACAAGTTGCTGCTCAGGAGAATAAACCCAAGTCTGGACCTAAGCCTGAGACTGAGTGCTTCTACTGCAAGCAGACTGGTCACTGGAAGCAGAATTGTCCCAAGTATTTGGCGGATAAGAAGGATGACAAAGTGAACAAAGGTATATGTGATATACATGTTATTGATGTGTACCTTACTAATGCTCGCAGTAGCACCTGGGTATTTGATACTGGTTCTGTTGCTAACATTTGCAACTCAAAACAGGGGCTACGGATTAAGCGAAGATTGACTAAGGACGAGGTGACGATGCGCGTGGGAAATGGTTCCAAAGTCGATGTGATCGCGGTCGGCACGCTACCTCTACATCTACCTTCGTGATTAGTATTAGACCTAAATAATTTTTATTTGGTGCCAGCGTTGAGCATGAACATTATATCTGGATCTTGTTTGATGTGAGACGGTTATTCATTTAAATCAGAGAATAATGGTTGTTCTATTTATATGAGTAATATCTTTTATGGTCATGCACCCTTGAAGAGTGGTCTATTTTTGATAAATCTCGATAGTAGTGATACACATATTCATAATGTTGAAATCAAAAGATGCAGAGTTGATAATGATAGTGCAACTTATTTGTGGCACTGCCATTTAGGTCATATCGGTGTAAAGCGCATGAAGAAACTCCATACTGGTGGACTTTTGGAACTACTTGATTATGAATCACTTGGTACTTGCGAACCGTGCCTCATGGGTAAGATGACTAAAACGCCGTTCTCCGGTACTAGAGCAACGGATTTGTTGGAAATCATACATACAGATGTATGTGGTCCAATGAATGTTGAGGCTCGTGGCGGATATCGTTATTTTCTCACCTTCACAGATGATTTAAGCAGATATGGGTATATCTACTTAATGAAACATAAGTCTGAAACATTTGAAAAGTTCAAAGAATTTCAGAGTGAAGTTGAAAATCATCGTAACAAGAAAATAAAGTTTCTACGATCTGATCGTGGAGGAGAATATTTGAGTTACGAGTTTGGTCTACATTTGAAACAATGCGGAATAGTTTCGCAACTCACGCCACCCGGAACACCACAGCGTAATGGTGTGTCCGAACGTCGTAATCGTACTTTATTAGATATGGTGCGATCTATGATGTCTCTTACTGATTTACCGTTATCGTTTTGGGGTTATGCTTTAGAGACGGCTGACGAAACTCTCCCTCAACGTTTTTCTAGATCGGAACTCGAGGGACGTCACCGAGTTGAATGTGTGCAGAACTCGGAGGTGTCGTACGTTCGGTACTTGGATCGGTCAGACCGGGAAGACGCACGACTACTTCCTCTACGTTGTGTCAACACTTCCGTTGCCGGTCTACAAGGGTACGTAGACAACACTCTCCCCTCTCGTTGCTATGCATCACCATGATCTTGCGTGTGCGTAGGAAATTTTTTGAAATTACTACGTTCCTCAACATGATCATACCTAGATATTCTCATAACTATGCTCAATTCTATCAATTGCTTGACAGTAATTCGTTTACCCACCACAATACTTATGCTCTTGAGAGAAGCCACTAGTGAAACCTATGGCCCCCGGGTCTTATCTTCCATCATATTAATCTTCCAACACTTAGTTATTTCTATTGTCGTTTATTTTACTTTGCATCTTTATTTCTCTTTATCATAAAAATACCAAAAATATTATCTTATCATATCTATGAGGTCTCACTCTCGTAAGTGACCGTGAAGGGATTGGCAACCCCTTTATCACGTTGGTTGCGCGGTTCTTATTTGTCTGTGTAGGTGCGTGGGACTTGAGTGTGATCTCTTACTGGATTGATACCTTGGTTCTCATAAAGTGAGGGAAATACTTACGCTACTTTGCTGCAGCACACTTTCTTCTTCAAGGGAAAACCAACACAGTGCTCAAGAGGTAGCACCGCCAAGGTTCCCTAGTTGGATGTAGTTTCTTTTAAGTTTAGAAGCATAGACACGAGGGTCGGATGGAGCATTAATACGCTTGGATGCCTTGTCGTGGAAGAGAGTTGGGCCCATTGATATTTGCAAAAAGAGGATGTAGCATCCTGATACGTCTCCCACGTATCTATAATTTTTTATTGTTCCGTGCTATTATATTATCTGTTGTGGTTGTTTAATGGGCTTTAATATGCACTTTTATATTATTTTTGGGACTAACCTATTAACTGGAGGCCCAGTGCCAGTTTCTGTTTTTTTGCCTATTTCAGTGTTTCGCAGAAAAGGAATATCAAACGGAATCCAAACGGAACGAAACCTTCGCGAGGATCTTTCTTAGAACAAACGTAAACCAGGAGACTTGGAGTTGAAGTCTGGAACTCCGCGAAGCTTTCACGAGGCAGGAGGGCGCGCCCCCACCCTCGTGGGCCCCATAGAGCTCCACCGACGTACTTCTTTCGCCTATATATACTCTTATATCATAAAAACATCCAAGAGAGCCACAAAACTACTTTTCCACCGCCGCAACCTTCTATACCCGTGAGATACCATCTAGGGCCTTTTCCGGCGATCTGCCGGAGGGGGAATCGATCACGGAGGGCTTCTACATCAACACCATAGCCTCTCCGATGATGTGTGAGTAGTTTATCACAGACCTTCGGGTCCATAGTTATTAGCTAGATTGCTTCTTCTCTCTCTTTGGTTCTCAATACAAAGTTCTCCTCGATGTTCTTGGAGATCTATTCGATATAATATTCTTTTGCGGTGTGTTTGCCGAGATCTGATGAATTGTGGATTTATAATCAAGTTTATCTATGAACAATATTTGGTTCTTCTCTGAATTCTTATTTGCATGATTTGATATCTTTGCAAGTCTCTTCGAATTATCGGTTTAGTTTGTCCTACTAGATTGATCTTTCTTGCGGTGTCCTTTCCCAGTGACAGTAGGGGCAGCAAGGCACGTATTGTATTGTTGCCATCGAGGATAAAAAAAATGGGGTTTATATCATATTTCTTGAGTTTATCCCTCTACATCATGTCATCTTGCCTAATGTGTTACTCTGTTCTTATGAACTTAATACTCTAGATGCATATTGGATAGCGGTCGATGTGTGGAGTAATAGTAGTAGATGCAGAATCATTTCGGTCTACTTGACACGGACGTGATGCTTATATTCATGATCATGCCTAGATATTCTCATAACTATGCGCTTTTCTATCAATTGCTCGGCAGTAATTTGTCACTCGCCGTAACATATGCTATCATGAGAGAAGCCACTAGTGAAACCTATGGCCCCTGGGTCTATTTTATATCATATAAGTTCCCGATCTACAATTCTAGTTTACTATTTATTTTATTTTTCAATCTTTACTTTTCAATCTATACAACAAAAATATCAAAAATAATTATCTTATTATCTTTATCAGATCTCACTTCTGCAAGTGGCCGTGAAGGGATTAACAACCCCTTTATCGCGTTGGTTGCATGGTTCTTGATTGTTTGTGCAGGTGTTAGGCGACTTGCGTGTAATCTCCTACTGGATTGATACATTGGCTCTCAAAAACTGAGGGAAATACTTACGCTACTTTGTTGCATCACCCTTTCTTCTTCAAGGGAAAACCAACGCATGCTCAAGAGGTAGCACATCCTTATCAACTCCTCATTAATAGTAAAGATGCACACCTCAATAAATAAATTAAAGAACCTAGAACCATGGGTTGCGCTAGTGCTTGAGGGGTTTTGCCAAAAATCTTTGCATGACCCTACGTGCGACGTGTAGTAGCAGTAGTGTGGCTAGTTTGCTTAGGGTTCAGTCGTCCATGGTCTCCTTTCTGGTGGCGCCGATGGCGGTAGGGAATATATTTTCTCCGGATTCGTCACTGATGCAACATCCTCTATTCTCGGTGCCAGATCTAGTTGGTTCTATGTTCAAGCAAGGTTGGCGCGGCAGCAACAACTACTTTGTGGAGGCTATGCATGCTTTGATCCCATTGTCACGACGACGGCTGATCCATAGCCGTGGTCAGGATTGGTAGCCTTGTTCCCAATGCAGCGGGGTTGTTGTTGATGTCTCTCTCAAGCACAGTGGCAGCGACCATCTGGAAGATTGCTGTTTCCGTACATCCTGGGTGGTTGCTGGATGGCAACTCCAGGTCTCCTCTTTGATGGTTATGGTGTCGATTGAGGGCGGCAAGGCCGTGGGCCGAAAACCGTGGGGATGATCCTCGACCGACGAGCCACAAGGTCTCGGGTCACACAACGGTCCGTTTCATCGTCTCACAACTGAACGTTGTCTGCTATGATGTTTCTTTCGTTTTGGGCAAGTTGGTGTCTCCCTTCTGTCCGACAAAGCATGGGTGACAATGGCGACTCTTGCATTTAGGTCCCATAGAGTTGTACTTTCATTTTTTGTGGGTACTTTCTGCAGGGTGTTATGCATGTGGTCTTCTAGTTGCCTCTAAATCGTGACTATGTGTGGGTTCATAGTCCAACAGTTGAATGAATGACACATAGTTTATCTTTAAAAAGAACTTCTACTAAAGGCTGAAAAAGAAGTGGAAAATGCCAATGGAGGCCTTGCTCCACGGAGTTCGCTATTTTAAACAATTCGAAAGTGATATTTCAAAGTTTCAAAAGAACTTCCATAGGAACATATACGTTTTCTGCACGCGTGAAAAATCATTCGATTTTTCTGTGTTTTGTTGGTTGTATAAGAAAAGTCCGGACCAACAACAACAAAGATCGGCCCATCTTAGAAATACGCTTTTGGCCTTTTCTGTATGCCATGTGTGGAAGTATATGGTTATGAATTTTCACACATACATAATACACATGTGCACGATTGTTCGCAAAAAAAATTCATTTTTTTTGTGTTGTAGAAATTTGGTTTTTCAAAACGCTCCCTGAAGCTCGGCCTCCAAAAGCCCGCACCTGAAAAGGAAGCTTCTATCTGCCTCTCACTACGGTAGGACGAGACTTGCCTGCTCCCCCAGCGTGCGCCCATCCGTACTCCCGCATACGTGGCATGATTTGATTGAAACAAAATAAGGCCCGCCCCACCCCCTTAAAATCAGGCGGGGGGGGGGGGGGGGGGGGGGAGGGGGGGAGATGATTAGATTAAAAAGAAAAAAAGAAAAAGACAGTTGTATGATGAAGTGGGAGCACGGATGGGAGCAACGGGAGGGAGCAGGCAAGCCGGATCCACTACGGTAAGGTAGGTAGTTGAGAAAACACGCAAGTGGATGTAGTAGGCTAACCCTATTCGGCATTTAAATTCGTTATGGGAGTGCTCATTTGGTTTTCTGCTTGAATTTTCTTTTCTTTATTCAGTTTGCTCGTATACCATTTGGTTTCTTTCTTTTGTTCAAAAACTATCAACATGTTCAAAAGATCATGAATATGTGGTGGGCCAACCCTATTCGGCATTTAAAACCATGAATATTTTTTCAAGACACACGAATATTTTCTTAGAAAACTATCAACATGTTCAAAAAAAATGTGGAATGTATTATTTTAAATGTGGAAACTATTTTTAGAGAGACGAGACCACTTTAAAAAATGCATGAACATTTTCCTAGAAATTATGATAATTTTCACAAAATATGTGGAGGTTTTTTTAAATGTGTGAAGTATTTTTAAGAAGATGTGATCACTTTTGAAAATGCATTAATAATTTATAAAAAAACTGTAAATATTTTTAGCGAACTAATTTTTAAAATTTCATGAATTTTTTATTTTTTTAAATTTACAAAAAAAATGACTTTTTCGGAATTTTGTTGACACAAAACAAACGCAGATGCTCACATATATGAATGCACACTCACTTGTATGAACACACACACACATCCTATCCTTATCCCCCAAGATATTGAGCCGATATAATATGTTGAGATTGACAAAGTCATTAAAGATGTCTCATAGTTGACGAAAATGTGTCTTTCCCACTAAACAAACATAGCCGGAAAGTCTAAAGTAAATATATGAATATGCGAGTACCAGTATCAAGTTTAGAACTTGAATCCTGGCGGGCTGTTTCACCACAAGAAACCTTACCATCTGAACGTCTCAGTTCGCACATTTTTTGAAATTCACATTTCTTAAAAAGTGTTCATGTAGAATAGATTAGAAAAGAAACCGAAAACAAATTGGACTACAGGTGAGCTGGCATTTTGACGCACTGAGCTTAATAAAGGAACTGCCAAAGAAATAATCTTCATGTCTCAAAAATAAAATCTTCACAGTTTCAAAAGGAAATAAAAGCTTCACACAATCAGTCAGGAGCAACTAATTAACGAGCTCGGGGCGCTCCCTCTGGATTTTTTTTTTATTTTTCCGCATGCATTTTCAGCTTTTTAAACGGTTTTTTTCGATGTTTCGGTTTTCCACCGATCTTCTTTAGCTTTTGGAAAAAAAAATCAAAAACAAATTTTTTACGCGAAAAAAAGCGTTTTCTTTTTTTTCCTTCCGCTAGAATCACGGTTTTGCTTCCCCAATAGGCATTGTTTTGCTTTCGCGAGAGTCACGGTCGTGCCTCTCGAAAACAGAAAAAAAATGTTTCTTTTTGTTTTTTCCTTCCGCAAGAGGCATGGTTTTGCTTCTGCGAGAGGCACGGTTGTGCTTTCGCGAGAGTCATGGTCGTGCCTCTCAGAAACGAAAAAAATGTGTTTTCTGTTTTTTTCCTTTCGTTGCTTCCGCGAGAGGCATGGCCATGCCTATCGGACACGAAAAAAAACATGTTTTCCGGTTTTTCTCTTTAATGAGAGGCATGGTTGTGCTTTCGCGAGAGGCACGACCGTGCCCCCTGAAAAAGAAAAAAATGTGTTTTTCTTTTTTCCTTCCGTGAGAGGCACGGTTTTGCCTCCGCGAGAGATACGGTTGTGATTTCACGAGAGGCACGGGCGTGTCTCTTTCGAAATGGGAAAAACCATGCTCCCCGTTCGGCTTTTTTGTCCTGTTTTTTTTGACCGATTTTTTTTGTGAAAAAAAGTTCATCAAAACCTATCAACATGGGATGTAGTTTTGAATATCTCGACGCGAGGAATCCAACAATGAAAACGGTTCAAGATTTGAACGCACAGTTTAAAAATAAAATGTTTTAAATAAACGGATCTACGAAAAAAAGGAAAACTCCTGGTTGCGACAAGTGGCGCACATGCAGCGCGCCACTTGTCACAACCTGGAAAGATGGGGGTGATCTTTGCAACGAGTACTCCTTTTCGCAAGCAGTAATTACACAATATATGTAGGCTTAATGCAAATGGGCCGCACAAAAAGACTGCAAGGTCCATATCAGCCCAAATACCTGCTAAGTGACAAAACCCTAACTCTCAGCAAGCATCCACGATTTGCCTCCAAAAAATAAAGCAAGCACCCACGATTGCCTCCTCAGTCAAAAAAGAAAAAAGCAGGCACCCACGAGCCCCTGGCGGCTCTCGGCGGGGCAGCATGGTGCAGAGAAAGCAGACGAGCGGCGCGGCGCGTGGTCGCGGGCGTCTGGGTGTCTCCGGCGGCTCGGGGGCCGCGCAGCGTCTTCGTGCTGCCTCCGGGCGCGACGCGGCAAGTACAAGCGGGAGCATGCAAGCGGAAACTTCCTCCGTTGCGCGGCGGCGGGACGTGATCAGGTTCGGCCCCTCAATTCCGCGATCTCAACTCTGGAATTTTAACAAATGTCAATGTTCGGTTCACTAGTTTCACTCGAGCTATATCTGTTCTGATCTGCAGATCCGTCATGCCATTCGCCGGCGTATCTGTCATCACCAACGGCAAGCTGTGCCTTTCCACCACGTCGGACGTCGACGCCGGCGCGGCCAGCGGCTACCACCTGTTTGTGGTGGAGGGCTACACGCAAACAAAAGAGATGCTACCCAATGGCAAGCGCGTCATGTCTCGCCCATTCGTCGTAGGAGGCCATCGCTGGTGCATCAGTTACGCGCCAAACGGTGACAGCTCGCACAATGCCGACTGTGTTTCCCTCCATCTTGTCCTTCTCGATGACGATGTCGCCAAGCCCGTGAATGTGCGGTTCGGGTTTAGTTTCGTCGATCAGGTTGAGTGGCAAAATCCAATATGCATTCGTGAAACTCAAACACACAGCTTCTCCGACGATGATTCTATTAGGGGCTTCGACGATGCTGTGAGAAGAGATGCCCTTGAACAGTCAAAGCATCTCAAGGACGACGATGCAGCATTTGAACCATCTCTTTGAAACCAAGGTAGGCGCTGACGTGACATTCAATGTCAGCGGCGAGACAATCGCCGCACACCGATGTGTGCTTGCAGCCCGATCTCCAGTCTTCATGGCACAACTCTTTGGTCCCATGAAGGAGGGGGCTGCAACGTGTGACATACAGATAGAAGACATGGAAGCAAATGTGTTCAGGGCTTTGCTTAGTTTCATCTACACAGACTCATTTCCCAAGATGGAGAATCATGAGGCAGAAGATGAGGAAGAACAAGAATTGGATGAAGAAGTCTATGCAGCATGGATGCAATGGATGCAAGACTTGCTTGTAGCTGCGGACAGATATGATATCCAACGGCTCAAGTTCTGCTGTGAAGAGGGGTTGTCTGAGTGCATGGATGTGAGCTCGGTGACGTCCACACTTGCGATAGCTGAGCAGCACCATTGCCACGATTTGAAGGAGGCATGCCTGAATTTCCTCGGAGTCCAATCCCCCTCCAGTTTGCAAGAAGTAATGGCAACCAGTGACTGGGAGCATATTACAGTCACATATCCCTCTGTTTTGAATGAGCTCATTGCCAAGCTTGCTTCGAAAGCGTAATTACATCCGATAATATGTATATGTGAGGTTCCCGAGACCGGTCGTAGTTTGTGTGTCTTACTTTTGATTCATGACGTGTGTGATCGTGGAGTAAATGATCTTGTAAACTTAGGTATAAGCGTCAATATTGATCTGCATTGCCGCACTGTGCAAGTTCCCTAGAAGTCGGTTTATACTTTTATTCTCATATATATTGCTCGGCGCATTGTCTTGTCTACTACCTCTAGATGTTTTCTGAAAATGCAGTGAACGTCGATTCAGTTCAAATAAAACAGAGTCACCAAGATCTCTGGTTACAGCAATCCTGGAAATCTCGATCCAGTACCCAACAAGCTTCCCCTCTGCCTAATATTTTTCCTTTGGTGATGTGCGCCATGGAAGGAGAGGTCAGCATTCCACAAATGATGTGTCGAGCCCTCTACTAAAAAACATACTTTCGGCCTGGTGTATTTTGAGAGCACAGATGATTGATGTCAATTTTGTCTGGAAAAACTTTTGAGATGGTGATGCTTTTTTTACATGTGCAGATATATTTCTCGTCTGGCCTTTATCACCGTAGCGATCCTTCTATGTTCTTGAACTAGGAATAACCATACTGATCTTTCTATGTTCTTCAGAGATGGTGTATAATCTGTATGCTTTGGTTGGCCATAACGATCATTCTTATATGTGCCTTTAATACTGAACTTTCAGCTTTGCTGAGGTATATATATGTTAGGATCATACACTGACAGTTTCTCAAACTTGCCATGGTGTTACTCACAAGCTCATGTACTTATTTTGGTGCTTCTGCTTGCAGATTGATGATAAAATGTTAACATTTTTAGTTGTCAAAATTTAAACTAGTTTCTCTTGGATCCAAAGCGATGTTGGAGAGGACAATGCAACCAAAGTCCGTCTCGTTACTTGACCATCATGTCCTGATCAACTATAGTCGAAAAACAAATTATAGTGGCTGTATTCATGGTTGTGTTGTCCTCATTATTGCAAGAGGTGTGTCATCGGCGATGGTGTGTTCAATAGTCTAAAATTCTCAGCCTTTGTGATGGACAACTGATGCGGCTTTTCAAGCTTGGAGGTAACTCTAGAGTCATCATATTTATGACCGTCATAATGCATATAAAATGCGCTTCATATGCATTTGAAGGCTCGAGAGGCAACACGCAAACTCTGAATCGACATAAAGTGTGGTCCATATGATTTTCCCCCATGGGACCTGTTTATCAGTGGCTAGAAGATATCTTCGTCGCCCACCTCAATAATGGAAATTTTCCCGTACTAGGGGTTCATCATGGATTTACAAAAATGGATTCAAAAAAGATAAGAACTACGGTTTGAACAATTTTAAAACTATAATTCTCTACTAATTAAACTACGGGATCGCCTTCTCTTGAAAGCGACCTCGTAGGCGGGGGGAGGGCTTCGGCTGCCGCAACTTCCACAATCACGCAGTAGACAAACGCATGTGTGTCCCATATCCAGGATAAGGCCGACGTGAGTGCGACTTCCATTTCTGCAAGTAGGCGAGGAGCGCCCGCCAGCTGATTCAACCTTATGCCCTTATGATGCGCTTTGTCCTCAACCCACTCGGAGTAGTCTCACACTCTCTCGCCTTTTCAGTCTCGCCAAGGAAAGATCTGCGGGATGGCGCGGTCGCACTGGCATGGTTGTCGGTGTCAAAACCGGCGAATCTCGGGTAGGGGGTCCCAAAGTGTGCGTCTAGGCGGATGGTAACAGGAGACAAGGGACACGATGTTTTTACCCAGATTCGGGCCCTCTCGATGGAGGTAAAACCCTACTCCTGCTTGATTAATATTGATGATATGGGTAGTACAAGAGTAGATCTACCACGAGATCAAGGAGGCTAAACCCTAGAAGCTAGCCTACGGTATGATTGTTGTCCGTCCTACGGACTAAAACCCTCCGGCTTATATAGACACCGGAGAGGGCCAGGGTTACACAGAGTCGGTTACAATGGTAGGAGACCTACATATCCGTATCGCCAAGCTTGCCTTCCACGCCAAGAAAAGTCCCTTCCGGACACGGGACGAAGTCTTCAATCTTGTATCTTCATAGTCCAGGAGTCCGGCCGAAGGTATAGTCCGGTTATCCGGACACCCCCTAATCCAGGACTCCCTCAGTAGCCCCTGAACCAGGCTTCAATGACGACGAGTCCGGCGCGCAGATCGTCTTCGGCATTGCAAGGCGGGTTCCTCCTCCAAGTACTTCATAGAAGATTTTGAACACAAAGGTAGTGTCCGGCTCTGCAAAATAAGTTTCCACATATTGCCATAGAGAGAATAATATTTACACAAATCTAATCTGCTAACGTATTCCGTAGCGTGACATCACACCACGGCCAAGTCTTTATTCGAATCGTTTTACTGCCCCACCTCAACGCGTTTAGCGAGGCAGTTTCCTTGGCACATCTTGTCAAAGCAGAGATCGTGTCCCCGTATTCCGGGATTCTCATCAATACGGGCGTGGGTAACCCAACCGCGCCATTGATTACGGCGCTTGGGAGATAAGCGAGTTTTGCCAGGCTGGTGGGGACGCATAGTCGCATCTGCCCATATAAGGGGATAAGGATTCACCTTTTCATCCATGCCTTCTTCCTCCTTTGCCTATCCATTTCCGTGCACTCGAGCTCCAGCGCCCAAGTTCGCACACCCCACATCAACTTTCTCCAGCCATGTCCAGAGCGGGAGGCAAGTGGATGGTCTCCTCCGTCACGGAGGGACACATCAAAAAACTGAGGAAGGTCGGATACTTGTCTAACGACATTGCACACCGGCTTCCCGAAGAGGGGCAGCTCATCCCCACCCCTAGGCCCCATGAGAGGGTGGTGTTCCTCCCCCATTTCCTCCGTGGACTGGGCTTCCCTCTCCACCCATTTGTCCGGGGGCTCATGTTCTATTATGGCCTGGATTTCCACGATCTGGCCCCGAACTTTGTCCTCAACATCTCGGCGTTTATCGTCGTGTGCGAGGCTTTCCTCTGCATCCGCCCCCATTTCGGCCTATGGCTCAAGACTTTCAATGTCAAGCCAAAGGTGGTGCGCGGCACCCAGGCGGAGTGCGGAGGCGCCATGGTGGGCAAGATGCCCAGCGTCCTATGGCTCGAGGGCTCCTTCGTGGAGACCCTAAAGGGGTGGCAATCGGGGTGGTTTTACATCACCGAGCCGCGTGACCCTGAATGGGTCGCAGCCCCTGAGTTCCGATCCGGACCACCTACGCGGCTCACCTCTTGGAAAGAGACGGGCCTGTCGTGGGGTAAAAAAGGAGAGCTGACCGGACTCCAAACACGCGTCCAAACCCTGGTGGACAAGAAGTTCAAACTTGTCAACGTAGTCCAGGTTATGCTCATCCGCCGGATCCTCCCGTGTCAACAACGGGCTTTCAACCTGTGGGAGTTCGACCCGGCGCAGCACCGAACTCTGAGCAGGCTCTTCGACACGATGTACGAAGATGCCTGGAAGGTGCTTTTCAAGGGCGCCGAGGCCCCCGCATCCGCTACCGAGGATCGCGGATTCAGCATGCAGCGTCACGTTAGTGCGGTATTAGTTTTTCATAGTTTGACTCCATGCGGGATCTAAACTCCCTTACCTTTGACAGGATTGGCAGGAGACGTCCGGACAGATCAACTGTCCGGCTCCTTTGCCCGAAGGCCCAGCGAACGCTTGCTTGGCGAAGCTGCTGGTTCCGGCACCCTATGTGGTGCCGGAGAAGAAGGCCAAGAAGAAGGCCACGGGGACTCGAAAGAGTGCCCGGCGCCTGGAGGTGTCGGATTCATCATCCGACGACTCCAAGACGCACTCCTTCCGTGAAGACGAGGAGGAGGAAGAAGAGACCTCTCCCCCTCCAGCGGGGGGAGGGAAGAGAAGGAAGGCCGCCCCAACTGGGGAGGCCGAAGGGTCCAAGAAGGGGAAGACCCTTCCTCCGGACTACTCCACCAACGCCGACGACGGCGAAGAGGAGTGGCCGCACAGGGCCAAGCCCCTGGCGAGATCGTAAGTATTCGGACACCAGAGCAATTCATAGTGTTCCTTTCTTGCACAGCTCCTCCTTACGCCGAATATGACTATGCAGTCCGCCCAAGGCCGGGCTCGACGAGTCGTCGAGCGGCTCCCTGGATTCGTCGGATGTGAATTCGCTTCCGACGGCTACCTCCCCCCACCCTACGGACGACGCCGAGGTGGCGTCCCAACAGGTTCCAAGCCAGGAGGAGGTGGTCCTGGAGGCGCCGCAAGGCGACCTCCCGGACTCCAGGCGTAAAGGGGATAGAACCCCCAAGGGCTCCAAGTCTGGCCTTGAGCCGGACACCGCGCCGGAACCTTCAACGGTTCCGGACTCCGGTAGGCAGCCTCCTTCCAAGAGGAGCAAGCCTACCGAGCCGGTGACCTCCGTCCAACCGGAGGCACCGGAAAATTTGCTGGAGGTGCTTAATGGCGCCTCCATCGACGAGGAGCACCGCACTACTATGAGTGCGGTGATCCAGAAGGTTCAGTCCGCCAAGAGCGGACTGACTGAAGCCTGTGTCAGCCTTCTAACAGGCTTTGAGGTAAGTAAAGAATATGTAAAAATATTACCGCATAGACAGTAGCCCCTGATGCTCTGTTCGGCGTTCGGAAAGAAAAGCCGAATGGAGGATCTAATAACATTCGCAGGAGTCTAACATAATCAAGTCAATATGCGTATGCAGGCTTCGCTGCTGGCCTCCGCCGCACTGACTGCGGAGGTGGATACGCTGAAGCAAAACCTCGCGCGGTCCGAGAACGAGCTCGGCCATGCCAAGAGGCAACTCGAGGAGAAGGAAGGTAAGTAATACCTTGCGCAAGTATATAGAGAAGATGTGGTTGCAAAAAATGACAGGATCAACGTGCTATTATAGGGGGGCACGACCGAGGTGGCAACCCTTAAGAAAGCGCTGTCCGAGGCCGAAAAAGAGCGGCCGCGGAGCGCACAGAGAGAGGGAAGCAGGAGGCGCGGATGGAGGAGGTGCAGAAAGAGCTCCAGGCTCTCGTGAAAAAACACGAGAGTTTGGAGCTTGACTCAAAGACGCAAGCGTCCGAGCTTGCGGCAGCCCTCGAAAGCGCGAAGTCTGCCAAGGCCGAAGCCCAGAAAGCCCTCCAAGAAATTGAAGCGATGAAGAAGATAGCGGCGGGTAAGGCATTCATTATGCAAAGCAAGCACGTGAAAGTGAATTACTTGTTACTTACCCGAGTCCGCAGCTCTCCAGGAGCATTCGCAGATTTGCCCCGCAGTGCGTCTGATGCCGCCGCCTACTACCGAGCCGAGAAGGGGAGCTCGACGGAGAAGGTGTTCTGGTCTCAGTATGCTGAGGCCGGACACCTAGTGCCTTTGAGCGACCAGCTGAAGCAAATGGTCGAGCTCCACAAGGTGGCCGAACAGGCCATAAAGGGCCTCATAGTTCGGCTTTGGCCTGGAGAGGCTCTGCCTGGTAGCTACTTTGGGCTGGTGAGGCGGCTGGTGGATGCCTGTCCATGGCTTGAAGTAATCAAGCGCTCCGTCTGCATCGAAGGTGCCCGTAGGGCGCTTGCCCGTGCTAAAGTGCACTGGGGCAAGATGGATGCGGAGAAGTTGGTGAAGGACGGGCCGCCGTCAGGCAAGGAGCATCGCGTTCCGGAAGCATATTATGAGGGTGTCCTGAATGGTGCCCGCCTTATAGCGGATGAATGCTCCAAAGATGTAATTTTTTAGTAAACTTGCATTTGTGATCCTGTACGCTGAAAACTTGTTCATATGCGCTAAGCAACGCTTTTGAATTTAAAATATTACCTTCTGTGCGGCCGTTTATCAAATTTAAGAGATGGCGAGTCATCGGCTTCTGCCCCCATGCCACGAGTGCTGGGGTGTTCGGGATAAACATGAGAGCTCTTTTTCCCATTCTTGGGTCCTTCGAGGGAGGCGCTCAACACAACGAACAAGGCAATCGGACTATAATGCTTGAACACTCTCACTTAGCCATATAATTCTATAATTTTAAATTTCGGCGAAGCCCCTAGTGTTCGGAAGACCGAGTTCGGGGCGCTATCCACGCCTAGGCCGGACAAAGTCGACTCCTCGCTCTAAGCGGCATAAGTCTTTAGGGTCTCGAAAACCTCTCAAACAGCGACCAGCTCTCGCCTCATCATGACGGTCAGTTTTAGCTTTCTCTACTGAGGTGCTTAGCCCAGCTCAACTGGGGCACAATCGCAGTAGTTCTCCTAGTGCTACCTTAGCCGATATAATGGAACGTAAGTGTAACACCCCGGATATAACTTTCCCTATTTGTACTCCAACTCTTGCCGTTTCCGGCGTTAAGTTATATTTATTTCCTCGGGTTTGGGTTTTGTCTCCGTGTGTGGTTGTCGTTGTCATGCATCTCATATCATGTCATCATGTGCTTTGCATTTGCATACGTGCTCGTCTCAGGCATTCGAGCATTTTTCCCGTTGTCCGTTTTGCATTCCGGTGCTTCGTTCTCCTCCGGTGGTCATTTCTAACTTTCTTTCATGTGTGGGGATTAAGCATTTCCGTATTGGACCGAGACTTGCCAAGCGGCCTTGGTTTGCTACCGGTAGACCGCCTGTCAAGTTTCGTATCATTCGGACTTCGTTTGATACTCCAACGGTTAACCGAGGGACCGAAAAGGCCTCGTGTGTGTTGCAGCCCAACACCCCTCCAATTTGGCCCAAGACCTACCTAACTCTGCTCCATCATCTAGAGCGTTCGATCACGATCGCGTGGCCGAAAACTGCACCTCATTTGGACTCTCCTAGCTCCTCCTATGCCTATAAATAGGTCCTCCTCGAAATATCTCGGATCCCCCTCCCCGAAACCCTAGATCCGCTCCTCCTCGTGCCGCAGGACAACGTCCGCGCCGAGTCGGACGTGTCCGACCTGCGCGCCGCTGCCGCCAGCCACTCGCCGCCCGCCACGTGGCAACCCGGCGCCCCACATCGTCGCCTCCTCCGCCGGCCCGCCGCGGCCCATCGCGGGCCCTCTCCGCCGCCACTCGGGCCCGCGCCCCGCCGCCCGCGACCCGGCTCGTCCCGCCGCCTCCGCCGCTCGCAGCGCCGCCCTGCCTCCTCGCCCGACGCCGGCCGCCGACCGAGCCGCCCCGACGCGCCAGGCCGCCGCCGCCTTCGCCGCTCGCCGCCCGCTCCAGCCCCCGCGGAGCACTCCGACGAGCGCCACCGCTCCGGCCGGCCCTCCCTCCTCTCCGGCGAGTCCTCATCACCGGCGAGCGCCGGATCCGCTGCCGTGAACAGTGTTTTCGCCAGATCCGGTTTCGGTGAACAGTAAACCTTAGGGGTAAATTTCGTCCAAGTCTCGAAATTCTTGATCCATATGCTCCTGTTCGAGGCCCCGTAACTTTGCATCCGTAGCTCTGATTCATGCATATAGCATATCAAAATGTTCATATCAGAGAGTACATCATTTCATTCCATTGCATCATTTTCATTAGAGTTCATCTTGATGCCCGAAATGTTGTTAGAAGAGGGCTACTTGAGTTAATTGTCAGATCTGCTACTCCGTTTAGCACTTTTGTCATTTTTGCCATGATTATTGTGTGCATGATATGCCCGTGAGTTCTACATGTGTTTTGTTAAGGGTTTTGTCATCTTTCCAGAGGTGCAACCCATGTATTTTTAGGATGTGTGTGATGACTTGTGCAAGCTTGCAAAGTGGTGCACTTGCTAATTCTGTTTTCACGGACTTAGTAATATCACTAAGTCATGTATCTGTTTATCTCATGATGCCATATGTTCTTGTTGTTTCCTAGTGATCCGTGCCTCTTTTGAGGATGATCAATAAGGATGTTTTGTTAATATTATAGTGCTCTATCCATCCATGTCTTTGTTTGCAATTATGGAGCACCCTAGCTTGAGTCAATCGAGCTCTACTTTTGCTACTTTGTGAATCTGGGCAGATTGTCAACTTGTTTGCAATTTTTCCGGTGATGTTGTAGTTGATCCGTGCATGCTATGCTATTGTTCTTGCCATGTCTAGCTTGCATTTTGTGCCTTCTTGATGGGTGTATGCTTGTCTTGCCATGACTTGCACTGTAGTGAGTGTATCGAGCTCGTAAACATGCCTACTTGAGTTATATTTCAGCATGTGTCAGTTTTCACTAAGTATGAAAACTGATTATGTTTTTGCTATGTTCACATGCTTGTCATTGTATTTTCTGATCCCTTTTGGCTCAAGGTCACTAAGGGACTTTTGTTAAGATCTTTGAGTAGCTCCATGCCATGCTTTACTTTGCCATGTTCAGGTCCTGTAGCATGTAGTTTTGTTGCTCCGAAGAGGGCTACCTGATCTGAAATTCCAGACACGTGTTAATTTCACTAAGTCTGAGATCTGTTTGCCATTTGCATTTTTGCCATGCTTGTTTGAACCTGTTAATGGATGAATTGGCCGTAGCTCAGTGCTAGACTTTTGTTAAGCATCTTGTGTGCATCCCTGCCATGTATTTTGTTGTCCTGTTTGGGTGCTGAAGCATGTTCATTTCATTGCATTTAGAGGCCTACTTGCTGTAAATCACAGACCGGTGTCATTTTGGAATCGCTTGGTTATGTGTTGAAGGATGGATACAGCTGGATGTAGGATTTGCTAGTTTGGGTGAGATATTATGCTTCCCCTATATCCCCAACACTTGATTGCATAACCGGAAAGGTTCAGGAGTTTCATAGG